>NW_022437134.1:156605-177741 GCF_009761245.1 Sapajus apella
GTGCGTCTAGCAGGCCCCGCCCGCCGTCCAGCCCCGCCCCGTGCGCCTACCAGGCCCCGCCCCCCGCCCAGCCCCGCCCTCCGCCCAGCCCCGCCCCGACTGGCACCCGAGGGTCGCGGCCACGCCCTCGTCCTGCGTTCCCTGCGGACCTCCGGCGCCCCGGCTCCCTCCAGGTAGGGAAGGAAGTAGGCCCGGCGCAGCCCTAGATGCCCACGCAGCCTCCGGAGCGTTCTCCAGAACGAAGCCCGCGGCGAGGGCTCCTGCTGACAGGACCTGCTGTCCCGAGGAGGGCCGACCCCCGGCGGGGCCCCCTTGCCTGAGGCGTCGCCAGCGCTTGCTTGTTCTGTGGGCTTTTTTGAGACAGGGTCTTGCCCTGTTGTCCAGGCTGGAGTTCCAGGGGTGATCTCAGCTCACTGCAACCCCTGCCTCCCGAGCTCAAACCACCCTCCCACCTCAGCTGGGACCAAGGCGTGCAACGCCACGCCCTGCTAATTTGCTGTTGTATTTTTTGTAAAGATGGGGTCTCATGTGCTGCTCAGGTTGGTCTCGAACTCGTGGACTTAAGCAATCCACCTGCCTCTGCCTCCCAAAGCACCTGATACTTCAACTCACCCAGTTCCATAAGGTTGTCCTCTGAGGGGTGCAGATGATCCAGATCTCTGAGCAGATGAGGGCAGAGAGCAGGAGCCCGAACACGGCTCTGCTGAGCTGTGCAGTAGGTGGAGGGTACGCAGATGGGTCCTGGTAGTCACAGAGAAAACCTGTGAGCTGGATTTGTCCTGGTGATGAGGCTCTGGAGCAGCAAGCAGTTGCATGGAGTCATCCCTGTCCTCCTTAACTGTCAGGCCTCCATGTGCAGGCCCGGACCCAGAAAGTCTGCAGTCCTGCCTGCCTCGCTGTAATGTGAATATAGGTATTGATCGACTTACGACCTATGCAACTTACGACCATTCAACTTTCCGACCACAATCGTCAACTTTCCGACCACAATCGCTAGCCACGACTGCTCCGCGTCTGGCAGCGCAAACATTGCCCAGCTGTGCGTACGACAGTGCGGACCAGCTTCCGGCAGCACTACCATCTCCGCGTGCACCATTTCAACTGTTATCCCAGACTTGGTACAGCAATTGGTGCTTTGTGTCTTGGATATTTTTCATCAAACCCCTCCCAATAAACGTCTTTTTTTCTTTTTTTTTTTTTTTTTGAGACAGAGTTTCGCTCTTGTTATCCAGGCTGGAGTGCAATGGCGCGATCTCGGCTCACCGCAACCTCCGCCTCTTGGGTTCAGGCAATTCTCCTGCCTCAGCCTCCTGAGTAGCTGGGATTACAGGCACGTGCCACCATGCCCAGCTAATTTTTTGTAGTTTTAGTAGAGACGGGGTTTCACCATGTTGACCAGGATGGTCTCGATCTCTTGACCTCGTGATCCACCCGCCTCGGCCTCCCACAGTGCTGGGATTACAGGCTTGAGCCACCGCGCCCGGCTCCAATAAACTTCTTATACATTTCGGAGCAATGGACCCAAACATCGAACGATTTGCAAGGATTGAATGGATGGCGCACGATGTGTTTCGTCCGTATCGTGAAATTTATGAAGAAACAAAGAGACGTACAATTCAGACAAAGCTCACCATGTTTATGAAAAAACGAACTCCAATAACCCCAACTGCTGTCTCAGATGACGACATCAACAATCTGCAGCCAAGCACCAGCGGCCAATAAAATGTTTCGTACATGTTTATATATTTTGATATGTTTTGCAATTGGGAAAATGTTTCCTAGGCCGGGCGCGGTGGCTCAAGCCTGTAATCCCAGCACTTTGGGAGGCCGAGGCGGGTGGATCACGAGGTCAAGAGATCGAGACCATCCTGGTCAACATGGTGAAACCCCGTCTCTACTAAAAATACAAAAAAATTAGCTGGGCATGGTGGTGTAATCCCAGCTACTCAGGAGGCTGAGGCAGGAGAATTGCCTGAACCCAGGAGGCGGAGGTTGCGGTGAGCCGAGATCGCGCCATTGCACTCCAGCCTGGGTAACATGAGTGAAACTCCGTCGCAAAAAAAAAAAAAAAAAAAAAAAAAAGAAAAGAAAATGTTTCCTATGGTATTTTTTACACCTGTATTTTGTATTTTTGTATGCACCTGTATTTTGTATGTTTTGCAAATATTAAACCAGTTGTACTGGTAATGCAGTGTTTTACTTAAACCTTACGAATGTAAAAATAAAATGGTGTAGAGATGATACAAATGGCATAAAATGAACAAAGAAAATTATATAACAATAATGAAAGAAAATTATGATAAAATGACTTAAAGATTTTTACATTTCACAGTACTATACATATAGCCTACTCAACTTACGACCAAATCGTGTTACGACCGGTCTGTCCGAACCAATCGTGGTCGTAAGTCGAACGCTAGCTGTAGTCATCACCTCACCGCTCAACTACTCTTACCCCACCCGCCATTGTAACTGAACTTCCGGTAATGTATACTCCCTGCCCCCACCTCACCACCATAACTGACCTTACTCTGTAACTTTCCACTGCCCACCCCAAACCTATGAAACCGACTCCTGTGCCACCGCCCTTTGCTGATGCCCTTTTCGGTGTCAGCCCACCTGCACCCAGATGAATAAACAGCCATGTTGCCCACACAAAGCTTGTTTGGGGGTCTCTTCATTCAGGGCACACATTTTGACATTAACCACATCCCCAAGGGCCACCCGCCTTCTTCCCAGGTGAATCACCCATGCAAAACTCTTCCAAGTCAGCCACGCATTTTGCTTTTGGACTACTACCCTGGAAAGGAGACGTCCACCTGGCCCTTCTTACCCGGCTGGCTCTTGCTCTGCAAGTCAGTGTGGGAGTTTCCCAGTTGTCAAGTGTGACTGTTAAAATTACACATTCAGGCCGGGCATGGTGGCTCTCACCTGTAATCCCAGCACTTTGGGAGGCCGAGACAGGTGGATCATTTGAGGTCAGGAGTTCAAAACCAGTCTGGCCAACATGGTGAAACCCCATCTCTAAAAAAAGAAAAAAAAATTAACACATTCAGGGCCAGGCACACTGGCTTGCGCCTGTAATGCCAGTACTTTGGGAGGCTGAGATGGGTGAATCACGAGGTCAGGAATTTGAGACCATGCTGGCTAACATGGTGAAACCCCTCTCTACTAAAAATACAAAAAATTAGCCAGGTGTGGTGGCATGCACCTGTGGTCCCAGCTACTCCGTCGGCTGAGGCAGGAGAATCACTTGAACCCAACCTGGGAGGTGGAGGTTGCAGTGAGCCGAGATCTTGCCACTGCACTCCAGCCTGGGCAACAGAGAGAGACTCTGTCTCAAAAAAAAAATTACACACTTGGGAACTGGAAAGACAACCACAGATGAGGTCTGTGGACCCCCTTACCACCTAAGCACCACACGCCCTCCCTCCTACCAGCAGGCCAGTGGCATCTTGGACCCCTGGGATTAAGAATGATTCAGAACCCGTAAAGATTACCACCCATGTCATCCCCTGAAATAACTTCATTTTTCCGGCCAGGCACAGTGGCTCACTCCCGTAATTATAGCACTTTGGGTGGCTGAGGCTGGTGGATTGCCTGAGGTCAGGAGTTCGAGACCAGCTTGGCCAACATGGTGAAACTCTGTCCCTACTAACAATACAAAAATTAGCTGGACGTGATGGTGGGCACCTGTAATCCCAGCTATTTGGGAGGCTGAGGTGAAAGAATGGCTTGAACCTGGGAGGCAGAGGTTGCCATGAGCTGAGATCGGGCTACTGCACTCCAGCCTGGGCAATAAGAGCAAAACTCTGTCTCAAAAAATAATAATAATTGTAAGGTCCAGCCCTTCAGCGTTCTGTGATCCCCTCCCGGCTGGCACGGAGACGAGAAATTGTATAAATAAAAGACAGAAGACTCAAGAGATAGAGGAAAAGAGAGTTTGGGCCCAAGGGTCCACAAATCGCAGAGACCAGCAGTGGCCCCGAATGCCGCGACGCTCTCACTTTTATTGAGTTGCAAATCTGGGGGCAGTGAAGGTAGGGCGTAGGTAGGGCGTGGCCTTAGTGGTCGGTGACTGGGGACAGGGCAAAATAGGGCGTGGCGCACAGGTGGGGGCTCAGGAACTAGCCGAGATGAGGTAAGGAACATAATGTGTCAGCAGCACTTTTCCATACTTGTTAAGAAAGAACAAAGACATTAGTATTTATGTTACTCTTACTGATTATCTTTTCTAAGAAAAAAGGAACCAGGTACACACACGGAATGTGACCACTGAAGCACAGCACCACATAGAGACAAGTAAGCTCCCATTGTCTGTGGGCCTCCCTGACAGCTGTCAGGCCATACCATAAGAGCTTGGAGAATCGGAGTTTCCTCCTATCTCCTCCGGGACGTCTCCTTCCCTAGCTGGCTAAACAGCGGGCGCTTTCCCCATGCTGGCGCTGTGGCACAGCCAAGGTGCCCTCCAGCAGCCCTTATGCGGGTGTGACAGAGGGTTTAGAGCATCTTGCCTCAGTGTCATTCATTTCACAATGTCACCCCAGGTTTGCATTTCCTACCTGTGTGTCATTAGTAAAAGAATTAAGATCACCTGTGAATAACTAAACTAGTAACTACTAGGGTTATATTTCTAGTTACTTCTTCATGATTTCTATGGAAATAGGCTGAGGCTTTTGGTTCCTGCCTTGGCACTTATGGGGTCTTCTCCCTACAAATAACTGATTCTTTTTTCCCAGGGCACAGTCACCCCTAGCAAACCCCACAGATACCCTCGAAGAATGCTTGGAGGAAAACATGGCACATGCTGGTATCAGTGTTGTGGGGCCTTCCCCCAGCATCTCAGCCCCTCTTCCAGCGAGGACGCCAGTCTGTGGATTGGTTTCACCTGGAAGGTGGGAGAGGCCACCCGTCCCTCATGATGACCAAGTTCTTTCCAGGTTCTGTTAATGCCCTGCTCAAGGCAATGCCTTGAGACCCAACAGCTCCTGTTATGTTTGTGTCTCCTGAAATTCATATGCGAAAGCTGTAATCCCTAATATGGCCGCATTTGGAGATGAGACCTCTAAAGAAGTACTTAAGGTTAAAGGAAGTCACAAGGGTGGGGTCCTGCTCAGACAGGACAGGCATCCTTATGGTAAGAGACACCAGAGAGCTCCCTCTCCCAGCTGGTCATGTCGGCAAATGTGAGGCCGTGTTTCCAACCCAGGGAAGAGCCCTGTACAGCACCGGACACCGCCAGCACCTCGATCTTGGACTTCCAGTCTCCAGAACTCGGAGACATTTTTGCTAAGCACCCCCACCCCCAGTCTGTGGTACTGGGACAACAGCCTGATATGGTTTGGATGTGTAACCCCACCCAAATCTCATGTTGAATTGTAATCACGAGTGCTGGGGGAGGGGCTGGTGATTGGCTAGGGGGGCAGATTTCCCCCTTGCTGTTCTTGTGAAGGTGAGTGAGCTCTCAGGAGACCTGTTTGTTGAAAAGTGTGGCACCTTCCCCCTTCGCTCACTCTCTCTCCTGCTCTGCAAGACATGCCTGCTTCCCCTCCGCGTTCTGCCATGACGTAAGTTTCCTGAGGCCTCCCAGCCAAGCTTTCTGTACAGCCTACGGAACTGTGAGTCAATTAAACCTCATTTCTTTATAAATTACACAGTCTCAGGTCGTTCTTTACAGCAGTGCAAGAATGGGCTAAGACAGAGCCAAAGCAGCTCCCTCCAGCAGCTTCCAAAGGGCAAGTGCAGCAGCAATCCTGGGCCAACCGTCCCGCCGGAGCACAGCCAGCACCCTTAGAACGACTGCAGCATTCTCACACATGCCTTCCTTGGAATCGACTTCTGATGCTGCAACATGGCAGAGCCCAGCACTGGCCACTGAGCTTCCTGAGCGACCACCAAGGTAAGGCACGGGGTCTTCCCCAGGTCCTCTCCCATGGTTGGAGAGCGGTGTGCCCCCAAGCTCCACACACCACTCTCCAACCACTGCACACCCCTTCAAAATTCAGCTTTATACACTTGACTCTGGGAACGACACACATGTTACACGTTTCCCAAAATGATGCTGCTATGGCTGGGCCATGTCTCCACCCAAATCTCATCTTGAATGTAGCTCCCGTAATTCCCACGTTGTGGGAGGGACCGGTGGGAGATAACTGAATCATTGGGGTGGTTCCCACATACTGTTCTCATGGTAGTAGTCTCACAATCTGATGGTTTTATCAGAGGAAACCCCTTTCACTTGGAGCTCTCATTCTCTTGTCTGCCGCCATGCAAGATGTGCCCTTCACCTCCTGCCACAATTGTGCCTCCTCCCCCAGCGTTATGGAACTGTGGGTCCATTAAACCTCTTTTCCTGCCCAGCACAGTGGCTCACACCTGTATTCCCCACACTCTGAGAGGCTGAGGTGGGCGGATCTGCTGAGGTCAGGAGTTCAAGAGCAGCCTGGCCAACATGGTGAAACCTCATCTCTACTAAAAATACAAAAATTCGCTGGGTGTGGTGGTGCATGCCTGTATTCCAAGCTACTTGGGAGGCTGAGGCAGGAGAATCGCTTGAACCTGGGAGGCAGAGGTTGCAGTGAGCCGAGATTGCACCATTGCACTCCAGCCTGGGTGACAGAGCAAGACTTCATCCCCAAAATAAAAAGAAAAAAAAACTTTTTTAAACCCTCTTTTTCTTTATAAATTACCTAGTCTTGGGTATGTCTTCATCAGCAGCGTGAAAACGGGCTAATACACATGCACTTTCAAGTATTTGTTCCAAAAAATACTTTTATTTATTAAACAATATATCCATAATCTATGACATGATCCAAAAATACAGATATACATCTTTACATTATTTAATAAAAAGATTTACAATATTATCTTTCCTTTACAAAGAGAACACAGATAATAATTCCTCGAAAATAAAATCTAACATTCCTGTTAAAGCTGCGTCATCTTTTTGGATGAAATGTGGTTAAGAGTGAACGCCATAAAATACATACAGAGGAAAAAAGAAACTTCAGTAAAATCTCTCCTGAACGGGAACATTTTCTTATGCTTCCCCTGGCTTAAAATTCCTCTCAGCACAGGTAGTGAAGGCCATCACTGCTCACTAAAAATTTAGGAAAACCTTAAGTCTTCAATGTCCATGATAAACATCCCTCACTGCTTTTTTAATTCTAAACCACGAAGACCTAACCTAGGACAGGAGTTCAAGAGCAGCCTTGGCTTTGTGGCCACGTGGGAAGCCGCTCTAGGCCAGTGTTATTGCTCAAGGCAGCCCCAGCCAGGGCTCCCGAGGGTGGGACAGGAGGCCAAGTGTGGCAGGGCTGCCAGACAGAGGACGAGCTGGCCGCTGTCCCCATCCGTCCTGGGAAATGCTCCCACCACCACCCGTCTACACAGCTGCTTCTCGTCGCTCCAGGCAGACTGCAAAAACCCAGCCCCCATGGCCCTGGCCAACAGTGGTCTCATGTCCAGCTGCCCAGGGGTCCCGCCCAGCTTGAGATAAGCAGCCTGCTCAGGTGGCCACGCAGGCCTCCGCTCGGCATCCACGTCCCCGGCTGCGGCACCTGGGGCACATTCACAGATGGGGAGGGCTGTTTCCCCAGCCCCTGGTTCAGCGCAGCCTGCCTTCCCCTACAGGAAAGCTAGAGGATTTCCTCAGATCGCTGACTGATAACAGCAGCCCTGGAAACAAGGAAAATGGGCAGAGTGCTCCTTCCCACGGAGGTCCGTCGCACAGCCACAGAGGACCCACACCTTCAGCTCAGATGAAGCTGCCAGGGTGACCCACGGGGTCCAGCCCAGACACCCTCAATCCATGAGATGGGACTGGAGCTGGGCAGCTGTGGAGAGGGGTCTGGTCCCTGAATCACCCCCAGGGAGAAGGGGGCCAGGCCTTCTGGAGCAAGGCGTGGATGGTGCAAATGTGTGGCACCTGTGTCCCTGCAGGGCTGGGGCCAGGCCAGGGGCCATGACCTTCTTTTCTGGCCAAACAGCCACTCCTGAGTGTGTGTCTCCCACAGGCAGGCACGGCATCAGCCACAGAGCACTCAGGGTTCAGTCAGGGCCCAAACTACAACCCACGGAATTGTCCCATTCTGCTCCTGTTTCTGTGTTTCTTCCAAAACCCTATGCATATTATTTTGGTGATATTGTAAGTGGCAAAAATAACACTAAAAACACGTAAGCACAGAAACTTAAAGAAAAGGCCAAAATTCAGTGCCTGGGATGGTGCACAGTGGCAGGCAGGACCACATCATCACGTGTTAGACAAAAGCTTCCCACACAGAAGAAAGCCAGTCACCTTTCCTGGGAAGGCAGAGAGACCTCAGGAAGCCAGGAGGCTAAAAGCCCGCACCAACCAGCCCAGCTCCTTCCAGGGGGAGCCATGGTGTGAACAGCTCAAAGGTGGAGCGCAAATATCAAATTCACTTTTGAAAAATTGCCAGGCACTGTTTTAGCACAAACTCCCTGCACTTACCTATCTCTCTTCACAAAAATGATAAAAGAGAGAAGAAAATTATGCACAATGTATTCTCCATGATCATTAAATATCTGTGTTAGCAGGGCACAGTGGCTCACACCTGTGACTCCAGCACTTTGGGAGGGGGGCTGAGACGGATGGATCACTTCAGGTGAGGAGTTCGAGATCAGGCTGGCCAACATGGTGAAGCCCCATTTCTCCTAAAAATACAAAAATTGACCAGACAGAGTAGCTCACACCTGTAATCCCAGCACTTTGGGAGGCTGAGGCGGGTAGATCACGAGGTCAAGAGATGGAGACCATCCTGGCCAGCATGGTCTCTACTAAAACTACAAAAATTAGCTGGGTGTGGTGGCACATGCCTGTAGTCCCAGCTACCTGGGAGGCTGAGACAGGAGAATTGCTTGAACCCAGGAGATGGAGGCTACAGTGAGCCGAGATCACACCACTGCACTCCAGCCTGGTGACAGAGCAAGACTCCGTCTCAAAAAACAAAACAAAACAAAAAACGCCCAACTCCAGCTGAGTGTGGTGGCTCACGCCTGTAATCCCAACACTCTGGGAGGCTGACACAGGCGGATCACTTGAGCCCAGGAGTTTAAGACCAGCCTGGCCAACATGGTGAAAGCCCATCTCCACCAAAAACACAAAAATTAGCTGGGCCTGATGGTGCATGCCTGTCATCCCAGCTACTCGGGAGGCTGATGTGGGAGGATCACTTGAGCCCGGAAGGCGGAGGGTGCAGTGAGCTGAGATTGCACCTGCACTCCAGCCTGGGCAACAAAGTGAGACTCCGTCCCCAGGAGAAAAAAAACAACGAAAACCACACACCTCGTTTCACAGCCATGGCTGAGGTGTGAAGTGGTGTGGCTGGCCCTCTCCCACCCTTTTCCTTCTGAGCTGCAGGAAGGCGGTGGCTCAGAGGGAGCCCTTCAGGCCCAGAAGCTGATGGGACGAGAAGCAGCAGCATGGACCGTGGCCTGCACCTGCATCCAGAAGGTCCACTCCCACCCGCTGCCCCACACCCTCGCCGGCTCCCAGAAAGGACAGGCGGCCCAGAAACATCGGTTTGGCTCAAGAACCGCAGTACAGGAATGTGTCGCCACCCCAACCAGGAATGTTCCAGGGTGTTCTTGTTTTCATTCACTGACCACCAGCTTCTCGTGGGGAGGGCCCCGTCTGAGACACGGAGCTTCACAAGTTCCTCTCCTTAGTAAAACATTAAAAACAGGAGGAAAAGGGCCGGGTGTGGTGGCTCACGCCTGCAATCCCAGCACTTTGGAGGCTGAGGCAGGCAGATCACAAGGTCAAGAGATCATGACCATCCTGGCCAATGTGGTGAAACCCCATCTCTACTAAAAATATAAAAATTAGGCGCGGTGGTGCGTGCCTGTAGTCCCAGGTATTCAGGAGGCTGAGGCGGCAGGACGCTTGAGCTCAGGAGTTCTGGGCTGCAGCGCGCTATGCCGATCGGGTATCCGCACTAAGTTCGGCATCAATATGGTGGGTGACCTCCCGGGAGCCACCAGGTTGCCTAAGGAGGGGTGAACTGGCCCAGGTCAGAAACGGAGCAGGTCAAAACTCCCGTGCTGATCAGTAGTGGGATCGTGCCGGTGAAGAGCCACCGCACTCCAGCCTGGGCAACACAGCGAGACTCCGTCTCAAAAAAAAAAAAAGTTGAAAAAAATATATAAAAATTAGCAGGGCGTGGTGGCGCATGCCTGTAATCCCATCTACTCAGGAGGCTGAGGCAGGAGAATCGATTGAACCCAGGAGGTGGAGGTTGCGGTGAGCCGAGATCGTGCCACAGCGCTCCAGCCAGGCGACACAGTGAGATTCTGCCACAAAAAAAGAAAACCAGGAGGAAAAGATACAGACGTAGCCATCAGAAGGAAGTGAGGTATCATTCATAATGACTCCCCACTATGAAGAAAACCAGACTTTTCTTAAACTGGGAACCTCACGCCTCAGTTTTCCCTCAAGTTTCTTTCCGTGGTGTGAGGGCAGAAACAGGCTTCCCTGCATTCCGGGGGAATCCCCTCCTTCCTCTAAACACACAGGACAGGATTTCCGAGAGCCTGCGACGCTCCTGGGAACCACACACTAGTGGCAGCATCGCCAACGTGCCACAACAGAGCAAATACGCACGGCCTTCCCCGCTACCACTGAAAAGGTGGCTCCAAATCAGCTTGGTAAGCACTGACTCAACAAAAAGCACACACGTTTCCTAGCTTCATTCCAGAACTGCTATTGTGGCACAATAAATTCACAACAAATTCACATCAGAGTCCCCTTGGACGGGAGCTGCGGGCCTGGGAACGCACAGCACGAGCAGGGACATCCGTGGTTCGTCAGCTCCAGCAGGCGGGACTCACTTCACAGACACACAGACCCATGATCTTCATGCTATTACGATAATTTCATCTTCACAGTAAAAACGTCACGAATTCCCAGAGAAACGGAACATCAGCCCAGCTGTTGTGCAGTGTCTTGTGGGTGCTGGTCACAGAACCCACCGCTAATCCAAGCTAATGAAGAGCCGTTTACTCCAGAGGTGAATCCCCCGAGGGAGGAGGACTGAAGTCCAAGCTAAAAAGGCAGGGCACAGTGAAGCGGAGGCCACTTCCTCTGGGGAAGAGCCCCCAGCCCTCCTGGGCCTGCCAGTGGTGCCCCAAACAGGAGCGCCCGGCGGCCAGATCCCACGTGGAGTGGAATGTGAGGAGGCACCCGGCCGCCGAAGCACTGGCCCCACGTGTGTCTCGGGCGGCCGTGCTCCAGGGGTGGTGGGGTGCGCGGAGCTCGGGCTGTACCAAACAGTCCTAGAAAACCACAGGAAGGCAATGCCAGGGCGGTGTGGACCAGGGGACGGCATCTCCCCTGCCTGCATGCCTGGCCTGGCTGCCTGAGCTCACGCGTGCCCGTCCACGGCCGGTCAGGCTCCCTGCTGATGCTCAGGGGAAGTCCCGTAAAAGCCACACTCGTGTCATGGCGGCGAGTCCCTGCAAGGTCACCCTTCTGTGCGAACAGGGCTTGGTGGGCTGTTTTAGGAAACATCCAGAATTTCAACTGGACGTTGAGTTACTAAATATCAACCAAACAAGGTAATTTTAAAATGAAGGGAAATATTGCAACACGAATGAAGGAATAGATTAACTTGCTCCTTGGACGTGGGCACGCAGCTGCTCCTACTTCTTCTTCCTCTTTTCCTGGACACACCGTGGACAGAACCTGTGACGAGAAAGGTGCAGTAAGGCCCTGGGCGCCATTTCCACCAGCGCACAGGGTGCCCGTACCCGCCTCCCCATCTCTCCCAGAGCGGCTAGAGGCCATGGGCGAGACAGCAGCAGGAGAGACACACGCCGAGTGGGGACGCAGCCCTCCTGCAGAAGGCGACAGATACGCATCGTGAGCAAAACCGATTTTACACCCCAGTGTTCCTCCTGGCCAGGTGGGTCCTTCTTCCCCGGCCGATGGCAGGGTTGGTGGTGCCCTCCATCTGGAGTCCAGCGCAGCTGTAGGTACCAAGCGCACGTGAGCGTGGCAGCCCCTCAGGTGCACAGTCAGCCAGCCCAGCACCCTGCACCAGCCCTGGAAGCTGCTGCCTCACAAGCGCTCCCTGGTGATTCTGGGCTGGGCAGGTTCTGAAGCCGCATACATGGGGGCTCCACAACAGAGGCCGCCGCTGGCCACTGGGGACGTTCCGGAGGTTCCCACTCTGGAAGCAGCCGGCTCACATGTGATGCAGCCATCAGCCCCCACCTGCCCAGGGCCCTCCGCCCTAACAGCCTCCAACCCCTTCTCGAAACCCTGGTGCATCGCGCCCCGGCCGCACGGTGTGGGGCACCGCGGTGCCATCTGTGCCCGTGGCAGGCCAGCCTGTGTCAGCACTGCGTGATGCCGTGAGCCGGGCCAGCCTGCAAGGCATGGCATCCTTTCCCTCTGCGTCCTCACACCGAACACCAAGGAGGACGGCCCTCACCGACCTGGGGCGAGTCTGCCGGAGGTTCAGACACACTGCCACGGTGACCGCTGAGGGTCACACAGAAGGACACGCTCTGATTTCATTTACAGAACATATATCCATGTTTAGATTTTTAGCACAGGCAAACAAAGCCAGGTTTTCATCTTTTTATTTATTTATTCATTTGAGACAGGGTCTTGCTCTGGCGCCCAGGCTGGAGTGCAGTGGTGCGATCTCAGCTCACTGAAGCCTTGGACTTCGGGGCTCACGCATCCTCCCACCTCATCCTCCCGGGTAGCTGGGACCACAGGCACCACCACCACGCCCAGCTAATTTTTGTATTTTTGGTAGAGCTGGGGTTTCCTGATGCTGCCCAGATGACACGGTTTTATTTAAGTGAATCTGAGGAACAACATGCAGAGTTGCCATTGCTGAGGGGAGGCAAGGGTCAGGAAGAGAAGCTGCTCCTGACACCCACGCCCTTCTCCGCCAGACAGTCGGGAGCACAGCCCCAGACCCACGCCCTGGCTTCGGGGCTCACGCCTGTGTATCTTTCCCAAATCTCCCTGGGGACAAGAACCTCTCATTTCTGATGTAGGAGGATCACCACCTCCCGCAGTCAGAAAGGCTGTTCTTCAGGAGGGGAATGTGAAAGTGAATATTACGCAACTCGGTAACTGCTGTCCCCGGGTGAGGAAGTCCCTCTGCTAGCTCGGACAGGCACAGCAGCAAAGGGGAGAAACAGCCACACCCAGAGCAGCCAGCCCGCCAGCCACACTCCTGGAGGCCACGGTGGGGCAGCCTACGTGGCTACCGGCCCTAAGCCTGACAAGATCCCGCAATCGAGCGCCCTCTCCCGGGGAGGCCGGCAGTACAACACCATGCAGCCTGGGAGAAAACAGAGTGAGAGTCCCACACTCACCATTTCCCTTTGGGTTTCGTGGTGAGGTCCACGCAGGCAAAGTGAAACCACTCAATTGGACACTGCAAAATAAAGGGAAAAGGCCCAGTCAACACACCTCGTGCTCTGTACGTGAATCCCAGGAGATGCCAACACCCACCAGCCCCGCCCCACGCAGGACTGCCCCACGGCGCGGACCCCACAGGCCACACTCACGTCTGGATTGTCACAGCCGATCATCTCCCCGTAGGAGACCTGGTGGCACAGGCAGTAGGTGGGTTCGTTGGGGTCCACGGGCATGTCTAGCACGTCGGACGGGTGCACGGACAGGATGGCGTCAGTGAACTCAGACCTGCGGGAGGGGGAGGCACCGCTGACGGCCATGGCGGGAAGTGAGACAGCACAGGCCCTTCTGCCTCTGGCTCAGGGTCCCCTCACCCCAGAGCTGCGAAGATGATTATTCCAAAGGGGATATCTATACTGAACTCTGAGCTACACATAACAAATAAGCTTGCTTCCATTTTTCTTATTATCCTTTAGAAATGAAAGCAATTCCCAGGGCCTGCCACTGAAGTCATGCACTGATTGAGCACAAACCTTATGGATGTTTCCTTCTTGGAGCGAACAATTTCAAAACCTCAATAACCCCTCCAACCGTGCAGTGTTCTTCCAAGAATGCACAGCAAGAAAATAATTAAGGAGATGAACAGACTGTCAGCTGAGGGTAGAAAGAACACTGCTACCCACAAAAATTCAGGAACAGCAGCAGCTGGCAGCAGAGGGGTGGAGACCTCACCCCCACCTATGTACCCAGGTGGGGACATGGGGGCACAGGGGGTACCCGAGAGGCTGTGAGGCGCAGCGCTCACCCACAGCACGGGGACTCTGGTCCCACTCTGGGGACCTCAGTCCCTCCCCCGAGATGGGACTCCCCCGGGGCCCTCTGGACTCACCTCCCTTCTGAGGCCATCCCTCCAAAGACCCCGGCCCCTTCGGGGACAAACACACGTCACCTCCGCCAGCAGATGGCTGACACTTGAAAGAAGCCTGCTTGCATCCCAACCCAGACTGACAGGTGTCAGAACGGCCCGCACAGAGTCAACAGCTCTCCCTTAACCGTGACCTCCTCCCACCAGAACAGCGTGCGTCCTACGCCCGGGCCCTCAACACCCCACTCAGGCACTCCTGCCCCAACACTCACAAAACCAGCAGCTCCCCACACACGCTCCGGACCACCCCCCACCCACCCAGCTGCCCACCTGGCGCAGGGCCCCTTCCGACCACATGCCATCCTTGTCACCCCTGTCCCCGCCAGCTCCCACGTGGGTTTCTACACAGCAGGCTGGTGGGTGTTTCCCCCCGGCCACACCTCCCGCCAAGCCTGCCACCTGCAGCACCACAGACCTCAGGGGAGACTTTCCCGTTTGAAAGGGAGGCACTTGGAGGAAACTGATTCTTTTGTATTTCAGTATTTTTCAAATAAACTTACAAGCTGCAGGTGGTATAAACAGTATATTCCCATTAGTACGGAGAGAAAAAATATCTTCCCTATGCCACACTCCAACCCAAGAATACCTAGCTGCTCTGTAACCACGGCAGGTTAGCTGCAGGAACGTGGCCGTGAGAAGGTAAACAGCCACAGTGAGGGACAGCCACGCAGCAGAAGTCCGGGTCCCAGAGGGAATCAACACTCAGCTTCTCCTTGAATGCCTGTCTAAAGCTTTTCCACGCCTTTGCAATTGCCTGTATGTACACACATACGCGCGCTTAGGCTCAGCACACAGCCAGCCTCCCCACTGCCCTCTGGCACGGGGCACCTGCCTGTCTGCCTTGCGGGTAATCTGCTCTTCTGCTCTCTGTCTGGGAACAGGTGGGGGTTTCTCTTTATAAATATGTATTATGAAATCCATAAATGCCACAAGTCCGCGTCCTGGTGCTGCCAACACTGTTGTCAAACAACCGTCTCAAGTAGCCTTCGGGTCTCTGCTCCGACAGCGCTCCGAGGGTCTACGTCTCAGCCACCTGCCAATTCCGGGCTGCCATCTGTGGCTTCTCCTCCATGGGGCTCCTGCGGTCTCTTTGCAGAGAGCAGGGAAGCACCCTCTGCAGCCAACAGTCCCCAAAGACTCCCTGTGGTGCCATCCTCTTCTGCACTGAGTCTCATTCTGTCTACAAAGCCCAACCCGACATCCCTACTGACTGAGCTGCCATGTGACCTACGTCTCAGCATCACTGGGTTCGAGGGTGCTCACCAGTGGGAGAGGGCTGGGGGCCTGAGGGGATGGCCCAAGCAAAGGCACCCCAGAAGCTGAGGCCAGCATAGAGGGTTCACTGGCCTCTCCAGTGGCACCTGAGGGAGCACCACGGTGCGTGGCCAGGGAGCACTGCTACTGGCCCTGAGGAAGGCTGCCAGGAGGCCATGGGGAGCCCTGTCCCCTGCACAGGCTGGGGCAACCCCAGTTGTCAGCGGCTGCTCCGTGACTCCCTCTGGCACCACTGCCGCAAGATGCACTCTCTGTGCTAATGCCGAGGTGTGGAGGGCACCCCTCACCAGGAGGCACCAGCGAACCCCTGTGCCCAGCCCGATGGCTTCCTGCCTGTCCAAACTCCAGGATTCCAGGCGCTACAGGTGACACCACCCTTTGTCCACACACACAGGTTCCATGTTGCCAGAGCAGGGCCACAGGGCAGCAGCAGTGCACGGGCAGCCGTAGGTCACGGGATCTCAGACGAGACTCGAAGTCTGTGCAGTCTGGGAACGCTGCCATTTCAGGAAGGGCCCGGCCACGCGGGGAACAGGCCTGGAGAGGGCAGGCCACAGGGACATGATGGCACACACTCCCGGGTCCCGAGCAGAGAACAAGACCTGGCTTGAAGTAGAACAGCCTGGCACCACAGCATGACCAAGAGGGGCGTGAAAACCCACTATGCCAACGGGGACAGGGACGTGTGCCACAGATTCCAGAGCCCAGGGACAGGTAGGCTCCCACACACAGCCAGGAGGATGTCCCTGGAGCCACACGGGAGCACACCCCCACCCTGGCAGGCCCAGGCTTTGGGTCCTCAGGACCCTCCGTCTGCCCACCACACTGCACTACCCTCCTGTCCCTCCTGAAGCTTCAGAGCTGGCCTCACCAGCCCGTCTCAACGTCTTGCAACGGGACAGCAGCAGCACTGACATCCAGGGGCACAGAGAAGGAAGAGACTCGCGCACAAGCCAGATCCAGCCCAGTGCCACGGGGGTCCCACACTTGTCGCCATCTGTGATCATCTTCTCATCTATCACTGCCACAACCTGCCCGGCAGGCAGTGCTGAGCTCCAGGCTCCACTGCTACGCAACAGCGCCATGGCTTCTGTCATGAGACCACGGGATCTTCCTGTGTTCATGCTGAGCTCCTGGCTCCGCACTGCCAGTCCACAGCCCCACGGCTTCTGTCATGAGGCCACGGGACCTTCCTGTGTTTGCACTGAGCTCCCGGCTCCGCACTGCCAGTCCACAGCCCCACGGCTTCTGTCATGAGGCCACAGGATCTTTCTCTGTTTGCGCTGAGCTCCCGGCTCCACACTGCCAGTCCACAGCCCCACGGCTTCTGTCATGAGGCCACGGGATCTTCCTGTGTTTGCGCTGAGCTCACGGGATCTTCCTGTGTTCACGCTGAGCCCTCGGCTCCCCACTGCCAGTCCACAGCCCCATGGCTTCTGTCATGAGGCCACGGGATCTTCCTGTGTTTGCACTGAGCTCCCGGCTCCCCACTGCCAGTCCACAGCCCCACGGCTTTGTCATGAGACCACGGGGATCTTCCTGTGTTTGCACTGAGCTCCCGGCTCCCCACTGCCAGTCCACAGCCCCACAGCTTCTGTCATGAGGCCACGGGATCTTCCTGTGTTTGCAGAGGTGCTCGTTGTTCCTGAGGTCTCAAGCAGGGCAGACCCCTCAAGAGGAAATCCTGACTCCTGCAGGGAGTTGGGATCTCCTTCACCACCGCGAGGACGCCGTGCCTGCATTCCTCAAACCTAGCACACTCCTGAGAAACAGCCCTGGGTGAGGAAGAGGCCAGCAGGAGACCTGCTCTCATGCAGAAAAGGCTCAGTCGGGATGGGGCCTTCAGGTTTGGAGCAGGAAGGAGCAGGAAGACTCAGAACGCTGTTGCCACTGAGTTAGAAAACACAAAACCCAGCAAGTCACAACACCACATTCTCAAAGATGTGGGGGAGCTGTGGAGCCACAAGCACTGGATGACCTGCAGTGTGGGGGTTGGGGGTCCACCTGTCTCATGCCCTGAGTGTGGCTGGGCTGCCCATTGGGCCACGCTGAGCCCACACAGCCATACATGGCAGCTGCATCCCCACAGACATTTACAGAGTCCAGAGGCTGCACAGAGCAACTAAAAGCAGAGGGAAAAATCCCCGCAGCCTCAGCATTCTCAAGGAAGGGTCTGCTCGGGCACCACCAGTCTCCTCTCCATACTTCAGCAATGGCAGAAGCCGTGGAGGCAGGAGGCAAGAGAGGAAATCCAAGCCCACCAAAGTGCAGACGGGCCCACGGGGCAGCCTTCCAGAGACGGCGATCCTCAGGCTCCCTGGGGCTCTCAGTCAAGAGCTCAGGGCCTTTGAGGGGCCAGGGTGGAGCTGAAGCTGAGACCCTGCCACACCCCCGCACCCCCTGCCCCATAGGCCTGGACGAAAACAGAGCGAACAAATCCTGGGGAGACTAGAAACCCCTTCTCCACGCTTCCTTTATAGCTAAGGTCAGACAGCTAATAATTAACCCTAAGACACATAAACCCAGCAGGAAAATATAAGCTGATTATTTTTTCCTTTAAGCTGGTTAGCAAGGAATGGTGGCGCAGGCCTGTGATCCCAGCAACCCAAGTGGCCCCCCCACCTCAGCCTCCCAAAGTGCTGAGATTACAGGCATAAGCCACATGGCCCAGCCCTACAGCCTCTTAAATGGGAAATGTATGAAAGGAAATTAAAACTAAATTAGGGCCGGGTACAGTGGCTCACACCTATAATCCCAGGTGAGACAGGCAGATCACTTGAGGCCAGGAGTTCGAGACCAGCCTGCATAACATGGTGAAACCCTGTCTCTACTAAAAATGCAAAATTAGCCAGTCATGGTGGCAAGCGCCTACATTCCCAGCTACTCAGGAGGCTGAGGCAGAGGATCGCTTGACCTGGGGAGGCAGAGCTTGCAGTGAGCCGAGATTGTGCCATTGCACTCCAGCCTGGGCAACAGAGCCAGAACTGTCTCAAAAATAAATAAATAAAGTAACAGAAACAAACTGAAGTACAGATAGAAAAACGCTGACAGAAAATAAGCAGAGCCTCAGTGACCTGTGAGAAAACCTAAGCTAATGAACACACGTGCAACTGGAGTCTCAGGGAGAGGAGAAACAAGAGCACAAAAGTATTTGAAGAACTGCCTAAAAATTTTCCAGATTTGATGCAAAGTATAAGCCAACATTTAGTTCAAAGACACTCAACAAGTTCCACGCAATATATACACACAAAATCACATCGAGACACATTTAACCAAACTGTTAAGAGCCTGTGACAATGAGAAATCTTAGAAGCAAAAAAAAGAGAAAATATCACCAAAAATAACAATCACTAATGCACCATTGGAATCAATGAAAGACAGAAGAAAATGAGAGAATATCTCTAGTGATAAAACAAAAAAGGTCAACCTAAAACTCTATATGCAACAAAATAAAAGCATTTCCAGAGAAACAAAAACTTAGAGAATTCACCACCATCACTGTACATGTACCATAAAAAACGTTAGAAAGTTCTTCAGACAGAGCAGTAATGACAACAGATAGAAATCTGCATCCACATAAAGAAATACACATAAGCAGAATATGTATGAAGAAAAATTTTTTTAAAGAAAGAAAATAATATTAAGAAATGAAGGCGGGTGGACGCAGCGGCTCACACCTGGAATCCCAGCACTCTGGGAAGCCGAGGCGGGCGGATGGCGAGGTCAAGAGGTCGAGACCATCCTGGCCAACAAGGTGAAACCCCGTCTCTAAAAAAAAACAAAGAAAGAAAAAGAAAAAGAAATGAAGGCTGGGCGTGGTGGCTCACACCTGTAATCTCAGCACTTCAGGAGGTTGAAGCAGGCGGATCACGAGGTCAGGAGTTTGAGACCAGTCTGGCCAACATAGTGAAACCCTGTCTCTACTAAAAATACAAAAATTAGCTGGGTGTGGTGGTGGGCACCTGTAATCCCAGCTACTCAGGAAGCTGAAGGAGAATCACTTGAACCCAGAAGGCAGAGGTTGCAGTGAGCCAAGATTGCACCATTGCACTCTAGCCTGGGCGGCAGAGCAAGACTATGTCTCAAAAAAAAAAAAAAAAAAAAAAAAAAAAATTCTAGGCCAGGTGCGGTGACCTCACACCTGTAATCCCAGTATGATGGGAGGCTGAAGTGGGTGGATCACCTGAGGTCGGGAGTTCAAGACCAGCCTGGCCAACATGGCAAAACCCCATCTCTACTAAAAATACAAAAAAATTAGGCAGGCATGGTGCTGCATTTCCTGTAATCCCAGCTACTTGGGAGGCTGAGGCAAGAGAATTTGCTTGAGCCTGGAAGGTGGAGGTTGCAGTGAGTCAAGATCATGCCACTGCACTCCAGCCTGCAAAACAGAGCAAGGCTCCGTCTCACAAAAAAAAAAAAAAATAAAAAATAAAAATTATATTCCAGCACTTTGGGAGGCCAATGTGGGTGGATCACTTGAGCTTAGAAGTTCAAGACCAGCCGGGCAACATGGTGAAACTCCATCTCTACCAAAAATACAAAAAATTAGGCATGGTGGCATGTACCTGTGGTCCCAGCTACTAGGGAGGCCGAAGTGGGAGGATCACTTGAGTCCTGGAAGTGGAGGCTGCGATGAGCCAAGATCATGCTACTGCCTGAGTGATGAGTGAGACCTCATCTCAAACAAAAAGAAAAAAAATTCTAAAATACTTTAGATAGGTAAACAAAATAAAAATTAAAAACATAATGTATAAAAATTAGACCAAATAACAAAAAAGAAAAGCAGCAAAAAAGAAAAAGAAAAAAAAATTAGATCAAAATTTGTGGAATGCAACAAAAATAGTAATTAGAACAAGGCAGGCATAAAAATCAATTAACCAAGCTATTTACACCTTAAAAAGCTAGAAAAGTATAGGCAAAGTAAACCTGAGTAGATGAAAAGAAATGCAATGGAAAATGAAAACAATAAAAATAATGAAACTAAAACTTAGTTCTCTAAAAAGATCAAGGTGGGTAGACACTGTGTCTCATACCTGTAATCTCAACACACGGGGAGGTTGAGGCGGGCAGACTGCCTGAGCCCATTTGTTTGAGACCAGCCTAAGCTACATGACAAAACCCTGTCTCTACAAAAATACACAAAAAATTAGCCAGGCATAATGGCGCACGCCTGTGGTCCCAGCTACTTGGCAGGCTGAGGTGGGAGACCTGCTCGAGCTCGGCAGGTGGAGGCTGCAGTGAGCCCGTGCACACCACTGCACTCCAGCCTGGGTGACAGAGTGAGACCCTGTCTCAAAAAAAAAAAAAGGATCGGCCGGGCGCGGTGGCTCACGCCTGTAATCCCAGCACTTTGGGAGGCCGAGGCGGGTGGATCACAAGGTCAAGAGATCGAGACCATCCTGGTCAACATGGTGAAACCCCATCTCTACTAAAAATACAAAAAATTAGCTGGGCATGGTGGTGCGTGCCTGTAATCCCAGCTACTCGGGAGGCTGAGGCAGGAGAATTGCCTGAACCCAGGAGGCGGAGGTTGC
>NW_022437134.1:177841-184187 GCF_009761245.1 Sapajus apella
AAAAAAAAAAAAAAAAAAAAAAAAAAAAAAAAAAAAAAAAGGATCAACAAAATGAGAGAAACATAAATTACCAATATCAGGACTGAAAGAGGGGTCATCATCACAGACATTATAACATCAGAACGTTAACGCAAAATTACTATTAGTATTTTTTTTTTGAGACAGAGTTTCACTATTGTCGCCCAGGCTGGAGTACAATGGTGCAATCTCGGCTCACTGCAACCTCCACCTCCCAGGTTCAAGCAATTCTCCTGCCTCAGCCTCCCAAGTAGCTGCGACTACAGGCGTGCACCACCACACCGGCTAATTTTTGACATTTTTAGTAGAGAAGGGGTTTCTCCATGTTGGTCAGGCTGATCTTGAACTCCTGATCTCAGGTGATCTGCCCACCTCGGCCTCCCAAAATGCAGGCATTACAGGCGTGAGCCACCACACCTGGCAATAACGCAAAATTATTAACAACCTGATGTCAAAAAGTCTGACAACTTACATGAAACAAACAAATTTCTTGAAAGACACAGATTACCAAAACTGACTTGGGAAGAAACAGAAAGCCTGAATACTTCCATAACTTTAAAGGAACTAAATGCAGCATCAAACTGTACACTTAAAATGATAACATTTTATTGTATGTAAATTATTCCTTAATAAAGTTAATTTAAAATGTAAAAAAAAAAAGAAACAGCAGGACAAAACTATAATATATAGTGTCCAGGAATGCACTATGAAACTATTAGAGGTCGGATGCAGTGGCTCACGCCTATAATCCCAGCACATTAAGAGGCCGAGGTGGGCAGATCACCTGAGGTCGGGAGTTCAAGACCAGCCTGACCAACATGGAGAAACTCCATCTCTACTAAAAATATAAAAAATTAGCCAGGCGTGGTGGTGCATGTCTGTAATCCCAGCTACTCAGGAGGCTGAGGTAGAAGAATCCCTTGAACCTGGGAGGCGGAGGTTGCCGAGAGCCAAGATCACACCATTGCACTCCAGCCTGGGCAACAAGAGCGAAACTCCGTCTCAAAAAAATAAACTATTAAAGAAACAAGAAAACAAACACTACAGAAATCTGGATTGTTTATTTGGGAGCAGAAGTAGTTTACAATTTTAACAGGGCGTATGGAGGGCCTTCCAACAGCAGGTACCCACTGCAAGGGGCTAGTTACAAACAGCTTCACTTTACGGAAGTTAATTAAACCATGTTTGTTCTGCGTGGTTTTCTGTAACTGTGCACTACTTTATAACACAAAAATGTTGAAATTTTTTTTTTTTTTGAGACCGAGTCTCGCTCTGTTGCCCAGGCTGGGGTAGAATGGCACCATCTCGGCTCACTGCAACCTCAGCCTCCCAGGTTCAAGCGACTCTCCCTGACTCAACCTCCTGAGTAGTTGAGATTACAGGCAGCTGCCACCAGGCCCAGCTAAGTTTTTTTGCATTTTTTAGTAGAGACGGGTTTCACCATGTTGGTCAGGCTGGTCTCAAATTCCTGACCTTAGGTGATCAACCTGCCTTGGCCTTCCAAAGCCACTGTGCCCAGCCAAAAGGCTAAGCGCTCTCTTTAAAAACTGAAAATCATCCCTTTTTTGTCTCCTTTATTCTTTGAGACAGGGTCTCACGCTGGGGCCCAAGTGGTGTGATTGTGGCTCCTGATCCTCCCAGCTCAGCCTCCCCTAGCAGCTGGGACTGCAGCCCACGCCACCACACCCAGCTAGCTTTCTCTATCTTTTGTAGAGATGGGGGTGTCACTTTGTTGCCCAGACTGGTCTCAGATTCCTGGGATCAAGTGATCCTCTCGCCTTGGCCTCCCAAAGTGCTGGAATTGTAGGCATGAGCCACCATGCCCAGAACTGACACTCTTTACCACTCCTCCTGTCACCGTCATCTCCGAAGAGGTTATGTGGCATTTCAGCGTGTTCTCTTTAGTCTAAAGGTAACTCCTCTGAGCTAATGCCACGATCTCTTTGGAGGGTATACGATACCTTTGGCAGAGAGGGTGTCAGTGGGAGAATGCTTTAAATAAAGTATCTCAAAGAACTTCAAGTTAAATGACATGTCTATTTAACAAATCTGGCCACATATTTTAACAATGAATATGCACAAAGGAACTACATACTGACACAGAAAATAACAGACAGGTACACAAAAATCTAGCTACTTAAAGAGTGGTTTTGACCGGCCCGTCGTCAACACGCTCACCACCCTCCTGTCCCTAGCGGGGCAGCACACACCATGGCCAGGAGGACAGGTGCTGCAGTCAGACTCCGGGTGCAGGCCCCATCCACACCACAGCAGCTCTCAAGCCTGGCCAGGTCCCTGTGACACTGAAAATGCCCCTGACGATGGCAATCCCTCCAAGGCAGCTGCGAGGAGGGACTGACAACAGGCACACAGCAGTAAGAACCAAAGCACCACCCAGCACGCGGTGTGCATTCACTCAGGGTCAGCGTCCATCAGTGTTTCTATATCCAGGATACAGGATATTGGTATCTGTTCTCTTGGGAAAAAGAGGGGAAAGCCTCTTACCCTCCTTTATGCTTCTTTTTCTTTGGTGTGTCTTCCTCTGATGTCCTCCTGCCTCGGCCCCGGGACCCTCTTTTTTCTTTCTGACCCCGGCCTTCTGAAAAATAAGACGCAAATACTTACATAGAATTCTCTAAAGCAAGACAAGTTTTGTGTTTTGTTTTTAAGATGGGGTCCCACTTTGTCTCCCAGGCTGACTGGAGTGCAATGGAGCAATCATAGCTCACTACAGCATCGACCGACCTCCCAGACTCAAGCGATCCACCCACCTCAGCCTCCCGAGTGGCTGGGACCACAGGTGTGCACCACCACACCCGGCTAATTTTTAAACTTTTTGTAGAGATGAGGTCTCGCTATGTTGCCCAGGTTGGTCTTGAACTCCTGGCCTCAAGCAATCCTCCTGTCTCAGCTTCCCAAAGTGCTGGGGTTATAGGCATGAGCCGCTGTGCCCAGCCTGCAAGACAAGGTTTACCCAAATATGATACTTACCATCACGATCATATGTTAGTGATTCACTACAATGACAAAACTCTTCACAACTCCACAGTTAACAGTAATAGCGAAAAAATGAACAGACTTGCTTTTTAGTCCTCGCCCTCCGGAGCCTTCGAAGTCACTGCCCTCCATCTTGTCCTTCAGATCAGCTTCGAAGCGTGCCAGGTCTGCGTCAAGCCTTCGAATGTGTTTATCCACCTACAAAAGGACACACACGGTCTCATTTTAAAGTAAAGCAAGACACCTCAGAAACCACAAACGCACAGAGTATCCACCAGGCTCGCTCTTTAACTGAGTCTTCGATGAACAAGGCCCACTCTTTCAAAGTCCATCCAAGGGTCTTGTGCTCTTTGTGCATATTTTGAAACTGCGATGGAATAAATCCCATTTAAGGAAAAAATGTGAGTGTAGGCAGGAATGAGAAAAAGTGTTATGAAACGTGGTGGAACAAGGGCTGGGACATCCGACACTGAATCTTACCTTAAAATATGGCCACCTAGAGGCCAGGCGCAGCACCTCACACCTGTAATCCCAAACTTCAGGAGGTGGAGGCAGGCAGATCACCTGAGGTCAGGAGTTCAAGACCAGCCTGACCAACATGATAAAATCCTGTCTCTACTAAAAATACAAAATTTTGGCCAGGTGTAGTGGCTCACACCTGTAGTACCAGCACTCTGGGAGGCCAAGGCAGGTGGATCATTTGAGACCAGAAGTTCGAGACCAGCCTGGCCAACATACCAAAACTCCATCTATTAAAAACACAAAAACTAGCCTGTTGGTAGTGGTGCGCGACTGTAATCCCAGCTACTTTGGAGGCTGAGGCAGGAGAATCGCTTGAGCCTGGGAGGCGGAGGTTGCAGTGAGCCAAGATCGTGCCATTGCACTCCAGCCTGGGCAACAAGAGCAAAAGTACATCTCAAAATAATAATAATAAATATGGCCACTTGAAGGCTGGGCACAGTGGCTCATGCTTGTAATCCAGCACTTTGAGAGGCTGAGGTGGGCGGATCACTTGAAGTTAGGAGTTTGAGACCAGCCTGGTCAACAGGGTGAAATCCTGTCTCTTCTAAAAATACAAAAATTAGCTGGGCGTGGTGGCACGCACCTATAATCTCAGCTACTCAGGAGGCTGAGGCAGGAGAATTGCCTGAGCCCAGGAGGCAGAGGTTGCACAGAGCTGAGATCACACCACTGCACTCCAGCCTGGGCAACAGAGCAAGACTGTCTCAAAAAAAAAAAAAAAAAAAAAAATTTTTCCGTGGGCAGATACACAAAAAAAAAGGCCCAGAAAAAAAAAAAAAAAAAAAAAAAAACAGCACAGGAATGGTCTCACATGAAGTGTATTCCCCAGTCCGTAGTTTCTCCAGCAGCGTCAGTCTACCAAAGCCAGCCTTCCACTTGGCTATGCCCATTTCTGGGCAGCTTTTCCACTTCCTTGCAGGAGAAGCAGGAATAGAGGTTGGAGGAAGAGCCGTGGCCCCCACCCTCACCATCTCATAGGTCTGCATGGGCCCCGGGCCCCGCCCTCACCATCTCATAGGTCTGCACGGACCCGGGTCCCCGCCCTCACCATCTCATAGGTCTGCACGGCCCCGGGGCCCCGCCCTCACCATCTCATAGGTCTGCACGGCCCCGCCCTCACCATCTCATAGGTCTGCAAGGCCCCCGGGCCCCGCCCTCACCATCGCATAGGTCTGCACGGGCCCCGGGCCCCGCCCTCACCATCTCATAGGTCTGCATGGGCCCCAGGCCCCGCCCTCACCATCTCATAGGTCTGCATGGCCAGCTGCACTTTGTCATCGCTGTATTCCTTGCACTTGCTGTAGGCGTTCTGGATCTTCTGCAGGCGCTCTACACGCTGGTCTGGAGACAGCGTCTTCACCGTGGAGATGTACTCTGCAGCCAGGATGTCAATCTCTGCTTTCTTATCTGACAGAGAAAGGGGGGAAGGCTAGGCCTGCACTAGACACCATGATGTGCTCACCAGATCGGCAACAACCAAAGTCAGCCAACACCAAGTTGTGGCAGAGATGCGGGCGGACGTGAACTCACGCTGTCCTGGGACCGTCCTGCACAGTCTCGCATTGTGTGGATGTGCAGACTCTACGGCACGGCAGCGTGCCCAGGGCAGTCCCAGTTCTGACTGCTATGCAGCAAGTGCTCACAAACAAACTGACTCTCAAACAAACCTCCTGAGTCAATAATTACGTGGTCACCTTTCCTATGAGCTGACATACTCCTCTTTTGTTTTCTTTTTTTCTGGTAGAGCAGTCAGAAAGAACATACTCCTCTTAAATACCCTAAAGAAATCTTACGTAACCTAAAGAAATACACATGAGAAGACATTCATGACAGCAGAAAACAGAAAACAACCCAAATGTCCAATCCTCAGTAAAATGGAAAAATAAGCTGTGGACCCTTCAGACAACGGAGTGCTACCCAGCAACAACAAGAGCTCACTCCAGCTACACAGAGCAACACGGAGACCCCACAGATGACATGGGGCAAAAACAGCAAGAAACAGAGGAAAATAGACGGCACAATTCCATTAATGCTAAGGGCAGAAACAGACACAACTCTTGGCTCTTCAGTTTAGAGAGGTAAGAAAACTACTGTTAAAGGTGGAAGGTGACTGTCACCAAACTCAGTGTCCCTGTTGATTGGGGATGGGTGTCATGACTAGGAGGGTCACAAAGGCCATCAGGTGCTAAACGGCTTGGTTTCTCCATCTCGGCAGCAGAAAACAGAGAGGTTCGTCTGGTAATATTTGTTAAGGAATCTATAAATGTTGCACACATTAATATATGTTACGTTTCACAATAAAATAACTCTCTATATTCCCTAGTCAAGATGCTGTACCTAAGTGAAAAACACATCTATCTCAGTCTTGCAAAAGATGTGCCCAGCATAATGAATAAAAAATCTCAGGCCGGGCACAGTGGTTCACACCTGTAATCCCAGCACTTTGGCAGGCCGAGGCAGGCGGATCACCTGAGGTCAGCAGTTAAAGACCAACCTGGCCAACATAGTAAAACCCTGTTGCTACTAAAACTACAAAAATTAGGCCGAGTGTGGTGGCTCATGCCTGTAATCCCAGCACTTTGGGAGGCCAAGGCAGGTGGATCACAAGGTCAGGAGTTCGAGACCAGCCTGGGTAACATGGTGAAACCTCGCCTCTAATAAAAATACAAAATTAGGCTGGGCACAGTGGCTCAAGCCTGTAATCCCAGCACTGTGGGAGGCCGAGGCGGGTGGATCACGAGGTCAAGAGATCGAGACCATCCTGGTCAACATGGTGAAACCCCGTCCCTACTAAAAATACAAAAAATTA
>NW_022437134.1:185420-191162 GCF_009761245.1 Sapajus apella
TTCCCATGCCTGCTGTGATTAAAAAAAAAATAAAAGGGCCAGGCGCGGTGGCTCAAGCCTGTAATCCCAGCACTTTGGGAGGCCGAGGCGGGTGGATCACGAGGTCAAGAGATCGAGGCCATCCTGGTCAACATGGTGAAACCCCGTCTCTACTAAAAATGCAAAAAATTAGCTGGGCATGGTGGTACATGCCTGTAATCGCAGCTACTCAGGAGGCTGAGGCAGGAGAATTGCCTGAACCCAGGAGGCGGAGGTTGCGGTGAGCCGAGATCGCGCCATTGCACTCCAGCCTGGGTAACGTGAGTGAAACTCCGTCTCAAAAAAAAAAAAAAAAAAAGAAGAAGACATTTAAAATTCAAGGAAGAGGGGTGAAAGGAGATCCCAAGAAAACCCCAGGCTAACATGTGTGCAGTAGGTGTAGAAACAATCAGGAGCATGGCCTCCAAGACAGAGGGCTCCGAGGAAAGAAAGCACGCACGGAGCTGTCAGGGTAGACAGCCTGACAGACCACACGGAGGAGCAGGCGGGGAGGCCAGGGTGGAATACAGAAAACAAAGCCAACAAACAAGGAATGAGTAACTCCAAGAAATATGCAAAGTGATTCAAAAGGGGTCATTTTTGCACAGCAGGCGGTATGGCTCCGTGTTGAAGTGCCTACACAGCTGCCCAATGGAGGGCCCGTCACTGGTCCCACCACAAATTCTAACCGCCAGAAGATGGGGGAGCAAAGTGTATGCCCGTGAGCTGGGGTGGCTGGAGAGTACGGCTGCATGTGCCATACACGCTGAATAAAGTCTACAACTGACGACAGATAAACTAAGGAACAGCAACAAAAACATGTTGTTTAGAAACAGGGAGTTAAATACCAAAGGCCAGAAAGTACTACCAAACTTTTAAAACGATGCACACACTCTGAAAATGGAAAACTTTTAAAAGAAAAAAAGGCAATAAATATTTGACTGGAAAGGGTGATGGTTATAAAAACATGATGTGAAGATGTCTAAGAAATCAAAAAACTAAACGTGGCTTTGAAGTATCAACACCTACTGCAAGGCACTGTGCGATCCCCAGAGCCTAGGGCTCAGCCACTGCCCCCACTAACCTGGGTCCCCTCAAAACCCTCTGCCCCCGGCCTTCAGGTGCTCCTCACTCCCAGCTGTCAAAACCCAGCTCTGGTTGTACCAAGAGGACTGAACCCACCTTCCGTCCTCTGGTCCAGCTCTCGCATCAGCTGGAAGTTCCTCTGAAGTTCGCAGGGAAGGTTCTCGATGCCTGAAACACAAAAACATGGAAGCCATGTACCTTTCAGCGGCACGATCAAAACCCATCTCCAAAGCTTTTTGTCTTTTTTTTTTTTATTTTTTGAGACAGTGTTTCACTCTTGTTCCTGGGGCTGGAGTGCAGTAGCTCCTTGTAACCTCTGCCTCCTGGGTTCAAGCAATTCTCATGCCTCAGCCTCCTAAGCAGCTGGGATTACAGCCACCACACACAGCCAATTTTTGTATTTTTAGTAGAGATGGGGTTTCACCATGTTGGTCAGGCTGGTCTGGAACTCCTGACCTCAGGTGATCCACCCGCCTCAGTCTCTCTGCTGGGATTACAAGCATGAGCCAGCGCGCCTGATCCAAGTTTTATATCTAAAGTCTAAACTGACAAGCCCACTCTGTCTTCTGTTTCTGTTAGGGTTTGGAGAGCAGAAGGATTGTGATTCATTTTTAGACTCAGGTACCAAATAGTGCTGACAAGAGGCTAACACTCTTCAGAAGCTGTCAGAAGTCAAAGAAGGCAGAAGGAAACTTAGAAACCAACAGCAGAGGTAGGGGAGGTCACCTGGGAAGCCTCCACCAGGGTCCACCCTCTAGGCTACCCCGCCTCAGTGAGCAGCATCCTCCAAGGCTCAAGCTAAAATCCCCTGGGTCCTCCTTGATCTTCCCCCACTTTACCCAGAAATCCAGTGCATCGAGCAGTGTAGCCATGCTGCCCATGGGACTTTATGCAAGGATAGAAATGTTCTCTCTCTTGGCTGGGCGCAGTGGCTCATGCCTGTAATCCCAGCACTTTGGGAAGCCGAGGCAGGCAAATCACTTGAGGTCAGCAGTTCAAGACCAGCCTGGCCAACATGGTGAAACCCAGTCTCTACTAAGAATACAAAAATTAGCTTGGCATGGTGGTACACACCTACAGTCCTGGCTACTTGGGAGGCTAAGGCATGAGAATTGCTTGAACCTGGGAGGCGGAGGTTGCAGTGTGCTGAGATCAGGCTCTTCAGTCTGGGCAACAGAGTGAGACTCCATTTCAAAAAAAAAAAAAGAAAAAAATGTTCTCTCTCTGAGCTGCCCAAGAAAGTGGTGGCCATACAGAACCAGTGGGCACTGGAAATAGGACTAATGCAACTGAATTTTTAATTTGACTTAAAGTTAAATAGTCCCTGCTGCTAGCGCGACCATTCCCGACAGTCTGCCGAGAGGACCCCAGTGCTGCTTTCTCCCCATTGTTGTCCCGTAGACCAGGTCAACCTCCGCCCCCTGCACAGCCGACACAGGCTGCTGAGGGGGGCTGTCCTCTGCAGTCTCGGCCACCCTCCCATCTGCCTGACTCTATCTTAGGCATCTGATGCCTCCAGCACCAGCGTTTTCCCAGCTCTCCTAGAGGACAACTGCACCGCCTCCCGGCTGGCACAGCCTCCGGAGCACGCACAGTCAACGCTCCTTGGGAGCCCAGCCCGCTGGGTGGGCACCAAGATGGAGAAGGCCGTCCATCCAGCATGTGCCCTACTTTGACCCTTGCACCCGGGGACCCCCCCCACAAGATGCAGAGCACGTGGGCAGAACCGGGCATCCCTCTAGGGCAGGGGTCTCCAGCTCCATGCCACGGCCCACTCGCCACTGTCTCAGCCCCTGGGCGGGAAGCTGAGTGGCCAGGCCGGGGCCCATGAGGATCCCCCGTGCAGCGCCCCCACGAGGGCCCTCCAGAGCCGTTCGGCACCACCCCAACCACCGCGACTCCAAAGCTGTGCCCATCCCGGGGCGACGTGAAGGGTCCTGCGTGGGCTCTGCCCCTCCAAGCGCGGGGCACCCTGAGAAGCTGCTGGGCCGCGCGGGACCTTCCCCGGTCTGTGAAGTGGGGTGAGGGGAAGCACCCTGGGCTCAGCCGCTGGAGCCACCAGCTGCCACCTGCAAACAGAGCACCGCCCTCCCCGCCTCCGCGGCGCAGTCCCCAGAGCCGGGGAGAGACTCCCCGCGGCCCGACCGCCCTCCCCAGCCGCGGTCACACGGGAGCGCAGCCAGGGAGGACCGAGGCCCCGGAGCTCCCGAAGCGGAGCGGGCTCCAGACTAGACGGGACGGGGCCGGAGCTGGGGCGGGGCCTGAGGGGCGTGGTCCAGGTGGGCGGGGCCGAGCTCGCAAGCCCCGCCCCACGCCGTCCGATCCCGCCCCGCCGTGACGCACCTGGAATTGGCGCGGCCGAGGCGGCCGGACCCCGCAACCCGCCCCCCGCGCCCTCCTCTCCCTAGCGGGCCCGGCCCCGCCCCGTCGCGCGCTACCCGCCACAGCCGGCCGCACCCCCGCCCTCCCGAGCCCACGGGGTCTGCATGCGGCGCCCGGCGCGAGAGGGGTCGCAGCACGGGGAGCTCCGCGCGGGCGGCGGGCGCGGGGCCCGCGGGGCGCGCTTACTGTCCAGATAGTGCTCCAAGTACATGGCGGTCGCCATCTTCGTCCGCGGCCGCTCTCGGGGTCTGCGCGGGCGGGCGGTGCCGCGGAAGGCGGGGCGGGGCGGGGCCAGCGCGCTCACTATTCATGAGCCGCGCGCGCTGATTGGCCGCGCCCGGGGGCGGGGAAGGACACGCCCCTCTCCTTCCGGCGGGCGGCGGGCGGCACCCAGGGCCGCAGCGGATCGGAGCCCGAGGAGGAGCAGGGGTGCCCGGCCCCGCCGTCCGCCACGCGGCCCAGGGCACCCAGGTGGGCGTCTCCGCTCCGCACCTGCCGGCGGCCCCCGGGCCGCCAGGCGCCAACACGTGGCCCCGGGGACCTCGCGCAGTTTCTGACGGCGGCGCCCATGCGACCCCTGCTGCGGCCAGGAGTCCGGCCCGGCCGCCGCGAGGCCCCCTGCCCGAAGGCTCCTTGGGACCTGTTGGCTCCGCGCCTTCCCTCCCAACCCCGAGCCCCCGGGACCTCAGCCGGGCTACAGCCGAGGGCCGGCACCACGTGGCCCGGGCGAGCCGCCCCCTCCCTGAGGGCCTGCGCCCTCCGCCCTCCCCTGCCAACGCCGCCCCTTCCCTCAGAGTAAAGCGGCCTCCCCGCCCAGCACCAGTGAGGGCATCGGCTCCTTATCTGCCGCCAGTCGGGGCGGGCAGCACCCGCACCATCTGGATGCCGTGGCCGAAAGGCACGTGCAGCAGTAGGATAAACACAGTTAATAAGATGGCGTGCAAAGGTGTGCACCAAGATACGTGCAGAAATGCTGGAGAACGCCGGCGCGTTGGCTCAAACCTGTAATCCCAGCACTTTGGAAGGCCGAGGTGGGCGGATCACTTGAGGCCAGGAATTCCAGAGCAGCCTGGCCAACTTGAGGAAACCCCTACTCCACTCTACCAAAAATACAAAAAAACAAAACAAGAAAAAGAATAGCCAGGCTTGGTGTCGCACGCCTGTAGTCCCAGCTACTCTGGAGGCTGAGCCCGGGAGGCGGAGGTTGCAGTGAGCCAAGACTGCATCTGTACCCCAGTCTGGGCGACAGAGCAAGACTCGCTCCAAAAAAAAAATTTAGAAACATAATTAAAATGTTTAGTGCCTGGCACGGTGGCTGCCTGTAATCCCAGCACTTTGGGAGGCTGGGGCGGGTGGGTTTCCTGAGGTCAGGAGTTCAAGACTAGCCTGGCCAATGTGGCAAAACCTTGTCTCTACTAAAAATACAAAAAAAATAGCCGAGTGTGGTGGCAGATGCCTGTAATCCCAGCTATTCGGAGCCTGAAGCAGGAGAATCGCTTGAGCCTGGGAGGCAGAGGTTGCAGTGAGCCGAGATTGCACCACTGCACTCCAGCCTGGACAGCAGAGCGAGACTCCATCTCAAAAATAAAATTAGCCAGGCGTGGTGGCTCACGCCTGCAATCCCAACACTTTGGGAGGATGATGCGGGCAGATCACCTGAGGTCAGGAGTTCGAGACCAGCTTGGCCAATGTGGCGAAACCCCCTGTCTACTAAAAACACAAAAAAGTAACTGGGCATAATGGCAGGCCTCTGTAACCCCAGCTACTCAGGAGGCTCAGGAAGGAGAATCGCTTGAACCCCGTAGGTCCAGAGGCGGAGGTTGCAGTGAGCTGAGCCAAGATCACGCCAGTGCATTCCAGCCGGGTGCCAGAACAAGACTCTGTCTTTTAAAAATTAAATACAAATATTTAGATGTTGCCCTTTGGGTTGATTCTTCTCTGCTTTCATGCTTTGTATAGCATCATCATGTAGCGCTCACCAGTATCCATGACCTCCCCTCGTATGCCCCCAAGCCGGGGCTCCAACTCATCTCCGGCAGGTCTTTGATGGGTGAAGTGTGTGCCACGTCCCAGCCCTGTCTCCAGCCTTGTGATCTCAAGAGGATGTCCCAAATGCTCCTCAAGGCCCAGGAACTGATGACCACTAGATGAACAGTGTAGGCCCAGGAACCCCCACCTGCACCCCCACCCTCATCCTGGACTCCTGAGATTCAAGTTTGCTGATCACACAAATTGGCATAACCTGATCGAAGGAGC
>NW_022437134.1:191262-194460 GCF_009761245.1 Sapajus apella
CTTGTTACCCAGGCCGGAGTGCAATGGCACGATCTTGGCTCACCGCAACCTCCGCCTCCTGGGTTCAGGCAATTCTCCTGCCTCAGCCTCCCGAGTAGCTGGGATTACAGGCACGCGCCACCATGCCCAGCTAATGTTTTGTATTTTTAGTAGAGACGGGGTTTCACCATGTTGACCGGGATGGTCTCGATCTCTTGACTTCGTGATCCACCCGCCTCGGCCTCCCAAAGTGCTGGGATTACAGGCGTGAGCCACCGTGCCTGGCCACTTTTTGTTATTTAAAGTCAATTTTTAAAGATATTAAGCCAGGTGCTGTGACTCACACCTGCATGATCACCATGGGAGGCTGAGGCAGGAGGATGGTTTGAGCCCAGGAGGTCTAGGCTGCAGTGAGCCATGATCAAACCACTGTACTCTTGCCTGGGTGACAGAGACCCTGTCTGAAAAAACAATCTATGTCCCCCCGGTGAACTCTTCGCTAAACCCCAGTCAAATATTGAAAACCAGAAACAGTGTTGTTGCCACATTTAATTTTTATGTTCATTATAAAAATTCTGTTCAGACATGGTGGCTCATGCCTGTAATCCCAGCACTTTGACAGGCCAAGGCTGGTGGATCACCTGAGATCAGAAGTTCAAGACTAGCCTGGCCAACATGGTGAAATCCTGTCTCTACTTAAATACCAAAAAAATTAGCCAGGCATGACGGCAGTTGCCTGTAATCCCAGCTACTAGGGAGGCTGAGGCACAAGAATCGATTGAACCCAGCCCAAGATTGCGCCACTGCACTCCAGCCTTTGCAACAGAGTGAGACTCCATCTCAAAAAAAAGAAAAAAAAAATTGGCCTACACACACACACACAGACACACACACACACACACACACACAGTTTCCTCTATTATAAACATTTTTCCTTAGTGTGGTACATTTGTTACAATTGATGAAACAATATGGATACATTGTTATTAACCAAAGTTCATAATTCACATAAGGGCTCACTCTACCCTGTGCATTCTTTTTTTTCTGCCTTGTGCATTATTATTATTTTTTGAGACAGCGTGTCGCCCTGTTGCCCAGGCTGGAGTGCAATGGTGTGATTTCAATTCACTGCAACCTCTGCCCCCTTGGTTCAAGCGATTCTCCTGCCTGAGTAGCCGGGACTACAGGCACCCAACACCACGCCTGGCTAATTTTTGTATTTGTAGTAGAGACAGGGTTTCACCATATTGACCAGGCTGGTCTCAAATTCCTGACCTCAGGAGATCCGCCCACCTCAGCCTCCCAAAGTGCTGGGATTACAGGCATAAGCCACTGCGCCTGGCGCCTTGTGTATTTTTGTATACTCTTATATGTTTTGATGAATGTATAGTGCCAGCTATCCCCCATTACATGCCATACAGGGTAGTTTCCTTGCCTAAAACTCCTGTGCTTCCCCTGCTCATCCCTCTCCCCCTCCCCTGAAGCCCCTGGCAACCGCTGATCGTTTTACTGTTTCTATAGTTTGCTTTTTTTCAGAATGTCATGTAATTGGAATCATACAATATGAGTTTTTTCAGAATGACTTCTTTCACTCAGCAATATGCATTTAAGGTCCCAACATAGCTTTCCGTGGCTTAATAGCTAATTCATGTTTAATTTGAAAAATATTCCAATGTCTGGATGTTTCACATTTTACCCATGTACTTATTGAAAGGCATCTTGGTTGCTTCCAATTTTTGGTTATTTTATTATTATTTTTTGAATCGGAGTCTCTCATTCTATTGCCCAGGCTGGAGTGCCAAGGTGTGATCTTGGCTCACTGCAACCTCAGCCTACTGTGTTCAAGTGATTCTCCTGCCTCACCCTCCCAAGTAGCTGGGATTACAGGTGCCTGCCACCACGCCCAGCTAATTTTTGTATTTTTAGAGCCGAGGTTTCACCATGCTGGCCAGGATGGTCTCAATCTCCTGGCCTTGTGATCCACCTGCCTTGGTCTCCCAAAGTGCTGGATTACAGGGGTGAGCCACCATGCCCAGCCTGTTTTTTATTTTATTTATTTATTTATTTATTTATTAAAGATGGGGTTTCACCATGATGGCCAGGCTGATCTTGAACTCCTGACCTCAGGTGATCCACCCACCTTGGCCTCCCAAAGTGCTGGGATTACAGGCGTGAGCCACCGTACCCAGCCCTGTTTTGCGTTTTGAGACAGGATCTTATGCTGTCACCCAGGCTGGAGTGCACTGGTAAGATCACAGCTCGCTGCAGCCTCAACCTCCTGGGCTCAAGAGATCCACTCACCTTGGCCTCCCCAAATGCTGGGACTACAGGGCATAAGCTGCTGCACCTGACCTCACGTTTTTAGCTGAATACTCCTTGTGAACATCTGGCCCTGCTTTACTCACCCTGCTTCGTCCCATTGACTAGATCTGTTTCATTGTGGTGGTGTATCAGACTTTAGCAAGCTCCTTACAGATCTTCCTAATCTTTCAGTATCATAAATAATGTTCTAATGAACATGTTTATACATATAGCTGCATGTATCACCTCCTTATAGACTCCAAGAACCATTTTATTATATGTGATAGTGTGTCAGGGACTTCAGCAGCTCCACTGGGTGATTCTTCTGTCCGATGTGACAGAACAGAGATCACGGGGGTGGCTGGAAGGCTGGTTTCAGCTGGCACGGTGGGCCAGAACACCCACATGTGGCCTCTCCAGCACAGCAGTCTCAGTAGCAGCAGGTCTCTCACAGAGAGTTCCAGGAGGCTGGGGTGGAGGCTGCAAGGCTCTTGTGACCTCACGTTAGTAGCCCCGAGACATCACCTCACTACATTCTACTCGTCAAGCAAGTCACTGGAGCCAACCCAGATTGAATGGGAGAAACATTTTACCCTCACCTAACACAGGGAGGAGGAGCAAGGATTGTGGCCATTGTTAATCTATCACACTGTCGGCCGGGCGCGGTGGCTCAAGCCTGTAATCCCAGCACTTTGGGAGGCCGAGGCAGGTGGATCACAAGGTCAAGAGATCGAGACCATCCTGGTCAACATGGTGAAACCCCGTCTCTACTAAAAATACAAAAAATTAGCTGGGCATGGTGGCGCATGCCTGTAATCCCAGCTACTCAGGAGGCTGAGTGAGGCAGGAGAATTGCCTGAACCCAGGAGGAGGAGGTTGCGGTGAGCCGAGATCGCGCCATTGCACTCCAGCCTGGGT
>NW_022437134.1:194560-204811 GCF_009761245.1 Sapajus apella
AAAAAAAAAAAAAAAAAAAAAAGGTACTGCAGGCTCAGAGAGGACTGCACATTTTAAGTGCTGATACTTTTTTTTTTTTTTTAATAGAGATGGGGTTTCAATATGTTGGCCAGGCTGGTCTCAAACTCCTGACCTCAGGTGATCCGCCCACCTCGGCTTCCCAAAGTGCTAGGATTACAGGCGTGAGCCACTGTGCCTGGCCCCAGTGCTGATACTTTTTAATGAATTTTTTTTCCTAAAAAATGTCCAAAATGAATTTATTTAATATAAATTACAAGGGCTGAATTGAGGCTTAATTTAAAAGACAAAAATAAGCTGGGCATGGTGGCTTATGCCTGTAATCCCAGCACTTTGGGAAGCCGAGGCAGGTGGATCACAAGGTCAAGAGATCAAGACCGGCTGGGTGTGGTGGCTCACACCTGTAATCCTAGCACTTTGAGAGGCCAAGGTGGGTGGATCACCTGAGGTCAGGAGTTCAAGACCAGCCTGGCCATCTTGGTGAAACCCCATCTTAAAGAAAAAAAAAAGAGATCGAGACCATCCTGGCCAACATGGTGAAACCTCGCCTCTGTTAAAAATACAAAACAAAAAGCAACAGGCTGGGCAGCCTGGGTCAGGGCCCTTGGCTGGTGGCCTGCTTTGAGCAGGTTTCTTGCAGGTGCTTCTTAAAAGCTGTGGGGTTTTTCCAGAGCTCGGCAGCATGCGTGTTCAAGGGACTATCGGTGTTGGGTTCTCCGAGCAGGCTCTGCATGGAGAGCAGAACGGCCCTGGCGTCACTCAGGGCAGACCGCTCACCCTTCAGGGTGTCAAGGCATATGTCCACCTGGGTGTCCACACTGGGGTGGTAGCAGGGCGTGAGGAACTTCACGTGGGCACATCACAAGGGTAGCCACTGGGGAACTCTAGCCAGAGCTTAAACCTCAGGTCTTCATATACTGTTCCAGCTGCTCCATGGATGGTCCCTACCCATTTGAAACAGTTGTCTGATTCAGGGAAGGCAGAACTTCCTTTATTGCCAAACATCATGAGATTCATCAGTTCCTGCTGTGGCCTTTTGCCCATGGGACCCCTGGTGGCGCCCCACTTGGCTCAGCTTGTCTCCTTGGCCCCTTTATGGGCAGTGACGACACTACTGGAGGCTGTGTTGCGGTTTTGGGAGGCCATCCAGGCAGTGCTGGCAGAGAGACAGGAACCCGGAGAACATGACTGCAACTGCCTAAGTGCTGATACTTTTAAAAAATTTTTTTAATTTATTTTTATTTAAAAAAAATTTTTTTTTTTTTTTTGGGACGGAGTTTCGCTCACATTACCCAGGCTGGAGTGCAATGGCGCGATCTTGGCTCACTGCAACCTCCGCCTCCTGGGTTCAGGCAATTCTCCTGCCTCAGCCTCCTGAGTAGCTGGGATTACAGGCACGCGCCACCATGCCCAGCTAATGTTTTGTATTTTTAGTAGAGACGGGGTTTCACCGTGTTGACCAGCATGGTCTCGATCTCTTGACCTCGTGATCCACCCGCCTCGGCCTCCCAAAGTGCTGGGATTACAGGCGTGAGCCACCGCGCCCGGCTAAAAAAAAAAATTTAAGACAAGGTTTCACCTTGTTGGTCAGGCTGGTTTCAAACTCCTGACCTCAGGTAATCCACCCGCCTTGGCTTCCCAAAGTGCTGGGATTACACACGTGAGCCACTGCGCCTGGCCAGTGCTGATACTTTTTAATGAATTGCCCAAACGGAAAGATATACCGACTGGCATGGCCACGGGTTGTGTTTTCCATAGTTTGGCCAACTCTAGATTTCATCAGGCTTTTAAAATTTTTAACCTTTGCTAACTCATTAGACGGGGGAAAAAGCCTTAATGTTTTAATTGCATTTATTTCATTTTAAATGAAGCTAAACTTTTTAAAAAACATATTTGTTGCCTATTTGTAGTTCTTCCACCCTTTTCTCCTTTTACTGATTCTCTATGGAGAAACTGGTCTTCATGTCTTTTGTCTCAAAACATTCTTTTTTTTTTGAGACTCCAGGCTGCAGTGCAGTGGCACGATCTCGGCTGACTGCAACCTCCACCTCCCGGGTTCAAGCGATTCTCCTGCCTCAGCCTACCGAGAAGCTGAGCCTACAGGTGATCACCACTACTCCAGCTAATTTTTGTGTTTTTGGTAGAGGCGGGGTTCTCGATCTCCTGACCTTGTGATCTGCCCATCTTGGCCTCCCAAAGTGCTGGGATTACAGGTGTGAACCACTGCGCCCAGTCTAAAAATTCTTTATTATTAAGGGTTATTGGCCTTCACATATCATATATTAAATATAACTTCTCGCAGAGATCAGTTTGTCTTCTTTCATTCACACACAAAAAATGGCAAACCCTTTGAAGGGACCCTGTTTGAGAAACTGCCAGAGAGGGACAGGCACAGTGGCTCATACCTGTAATCCCAGCACTTTAGGAGGATGAGGCAGGTGGATCACCCGAGGTCAGGAGTTCGAGACCAGCCTGGCCAGCATGATGAAAACCCATCTCTACTAAAAATGGAAAAATTAGCTGGGTGTGGTGGTGGGCGCCTGTAATCCCAGCTACCTGGGAGGCTGAGGAAGGAGAATTGCTTGAGCCTGGGAGGTGGAGTTGCAGTGAGCCAAGATGGCACCGTTGCACTACAGCCTGGGCAACAAGAGTGGAACTTTGTGTCTTAAAAGAAAAAAGAAACAGAAACTGTCAGATTGACAGCTCCCCTGCTGCCCCCTCTTGCCTGCTTCAGGGTTACAGCAGGTTTCTCAGCCCTGGCACAAGGAACACTTTGGGTCTAGACACTCGCTGTGTGGGGCCACATCGTGCTTCACAGGACATTTACCCAGCAACCCTGGCCTACACCCACTAGACGCTGTTAGCACCCCCACCCCAATCAAAATGTCCCCAGACATCACTGCATGTCCCCTTGGGGACAAAACCACCCCAGTTGAGAGCCAGTGCTTTAGAGGAAGGCTAAGTTACTGTAAGAAAGAAACTCAATGATATACAGTGGCTTAGAAGAGACAGAATTGCATTTCTCAGTGCAGCAGCTCCAATGTGAACAGGTGGGCCAGCACACTCCGTGGGGTCACTCAGAGACCCAGATTCCTTCTAGTTCAGTGTCTGTCCACAAAGGGCCTTGCCGTCATCTGCCTGGTCAAGCCTGGGTTGCAACAAGGGGTGTGTCAGGGAGCGTGGGGGATGGAAGCCTGCTGTTTGAAGGTCCGCATGCCACATCTGCTAGCGTTTCATTCATGGCATCTTAGTTACCTGGCCACATCTATCTGTGAGGGCTGGGAGTTTAGCAGAGCGGTGCTTACCAGCACAAGCTGACGCTCCTGGGAGCAGGCAAGGTCATGGACTCAACTGTGTCCTTCTAAATTCCTGTGTGGAAGCCCTGACCCCCAATGTGATGGTTTGTAGATAGGGCCCTTAAAGAGCTGAGTTTAAATGAGGTCCCCATGTGATAAGACCAACAGTTTTTGTGTGGCTGCTGCAGAGTAACAGACCCATGACACTGACAGCAGGGTGTGCAGCGCTGCTGCAGAGTAACAGACCCATGATGCTGACAGCAGGGTGTGCAGTGGAGAAAGAGTTTAATAAGACCTGGGTGAGGAGGTGAAAGGAGACCTCTTCTCAAAAACATCTCCCTGAGGAGTTCTGAGCCGATGTTTTTTTTTTTTTTTTTTTTTTTTTTGAGACGGAGTTTCACTCATGTTACCCAGGCTGGAGTGCAATGGCGTGATCTCGGTTCACCGCAACCTCCTCCTCCTGGGTTCAGGCAATTCTCCTGCCTCAGCCTCCTGAGTAACTGGGATTACAGGCATGCGCCACCATGCCCAGCTGATTTTTTGTATTTTTAGTAGAGACGGGGTTTCACCATGTTGACCAGGATGGTCTCAATCTCTTGACCTTGTGATCCACCCGCCTCAGCCTCCCAAAGTGCTGGGATTACAGGCTTGAGCCACCGCGCCCGGCCCTTGAGCCGATGTTTTTAAGGTTTTTAAGGGGATCATGGGAGGTGAGGGGCTGGAAAATGGGGGCTGCTGATTGGTCAGTGAGGAGGATGATTCATCAGAACGTGGAAACTGCATTCCTCAGTGAGTCAGCTCCTGTGGGGTCCTTCAGACCAGCTGGCATCAGCACTTTCACTGGTATGCAGGACCTGAGATAATATCTCAGGCCAGGCGTGGTGGGCACCAGGGCAAGACCCCTGTCAGTACTCCTCCCCCCGACAAAAAAAAGCCGAGTAGTGCATCTGTAGTCCCAGATCCTTCAGACGCTGAGGCAGGAGGATCGAGGCTGCAGTGAGCTATGATTGTGCCACTGCATTCCAGCCTGAACAACAGTGAGACCCTGTCTCATTAAAATAAAAAAGGAATCATCTCAAAGGGGAAAGTTAAGGTTTCATACTGTTCAAGCTGTTATTTCTGGAGCAGTTAAGGGTAACTGTGATCTTTTAACAGAGTGTACCTGACCCTGAGTCAAGAGGCACCAGCTCAGAGGTGCTCACAGCATGACTGGTGCTGCATACGCTGCAAGCTCCGTTATTCCATTTCCCTTCCTCTCTTCCTTGACTAATTTTATAATGCTTTTAGTGACAGTTTCCTTTATATACATATAATGGTTCACGCCTATAATCCCAGCACTTTGAGAGGCCAAGGTGGGTGGATCACTTGAGGTCAGGAGTTAGAGACCAGCCTGGCCAACATGGTGAAAACCTGTCTCTACTAAAAATACAAAAAATTAACCAAGCATGGTGGCACATGCCTGTAATCCCAGCTACACGGGAGGCTGAGGCAGGAGAATCATGTGAACCCCAGAGGTGGAGGCTGCAGCAAGCTAAGCACTACTGCATTCCAGCCTGGGCAACACAGCCAGGCTCTGTCTCAAGAAAAAACAAACAAACCAAAAAACAAAAAAGCAGAGGACCTAATGAACCCATGTGTCCACCCGCATCTTTCTGCAACTATCAACCTGTGGCCAACTCTATTTCACCTATACCTCTGACCACACAGCCCCAGCATCCCACCATTTCACCCATGAAGGGGACATACTTGCCTACCAGGCCTCAAGGGTCTTATGGAGTGGCTCTTACTCCAATTACTCCAGGACAGACAGTGCTGGAAATCATGCCTGACATTGTCAGAGTGGCAGTAAGGAGGCCGGATGCTCAGCCACAGAGACCCTCCCATGCTTGCGTCAGGGCTGTGGTCAGCAGGCTGGGTGCCACAGTCATCTGTGATCACACGAGAACACCAAAAGAACTGCTTGGATATGGACCAGCTTGATGCCACTGAGTCACGGGAGCAGCTCCTGCCTGCCTAACACTGGATTTCATGTAATGTCACATCATTAAATACCTTTCTTCGTTTTAAGATGGAGTCTCGTTCTGTCGCCTAGGCTGTAGTGCAGTGGCGCCATCTCGGTTCACTGCAACCTCTGCCTCCTGGGTTCCAGCCATTCTCTGCCTCAGTGTCCGGAGTAGCTGGGATTACAGGCACCTGGCACCACACCCAGCTAATTTTTGTAGTTTTAGTAGAGACGGAGTTTCACCATCTTGGCCAGGCTGGTCTTGGACTCCTGACCTCCTGATCCACCTGCCTCGGCCTCCCAAAGTCCTGGGATTACCAGCATGAGCCACCGCACCCAGCCCTCTAAATATCTTTTTTTTTTTTTGAGACGGAGTTTCACTCATGCTACCCAGGCTGGAGTGCAATGGCGCGATCTCGGCTCACCGCAACCTCCGCCTCCTGGGTTCAGGCAATTCTCCTGCCTCAGCCTCCTGAGTAGCTGGGATTACAGGCACGCACCACCATGCCCAGCTAATTTTTTGTATTTTTGGTAGAGACGGGGTTTCACCATATTGACCAGGATGGTCTCGATCTCTTGACCTCGTGATCCACCCGCCTCGGCCTCCCAAAGTGCTGGGATTACAGGCTTGAGCCACCGCGCCCAGCCTCCTCTAAATATCTTAATGCTCCGAGACACAGTGGGCTGGCTGGTATTCTACCTGTGCTTAAAGGCAGCCTGAGAGGGGCACACCATGATGGAACAGGCAAAAGGAAAAGTGTTTCTTGTATCTTAATAACATACTTCAAGGTGCTTATGTGCTTGATCAATTCCTGCAGTCAAAAGGGCCCTCCCCCTCCGGTACACAAGGCCCAGCCAGACAGGTTTCCTCCATCTTCACCCTCCTTCCCCGTCCCAGGGAAGCCAGGATAGCGACACATCCACCAAGGCGGAGGCACTGTCTTCCTCCTCATCCACCTCTGATTCCTCCTGGATATGACAAGGCAGTACTGCAGCCATGCCCAGTCCTGGGAAGGTGGTCTCCCTTACTACAATCCCCTTCATCCTTTGGAAGGCAACAAGATGATAGTTTATAAGGCAGCATCAATCAGAAGAAAGGATATTACTTTTATTACTTATCTATGTAAGAGAATAATAAGTACCATTCTTAATACTTATAAGAGTTCCATAGGTTGTGCTGTGAAATCAAAGGATCCTGAAGTCTCAGTGACTCAAGGTTTACTTCTTGCTGGTGCTATCCATCAGCTACAGTGACTTTGTTACAGGATGGGGGTGAAAAATGAGCCCTCACTGTGCACATGCTGTGCTCATGTTGAGGAGCAGAAGGGAAGTGACCAAACCACAAAACAACTTCTAAAGCTTCTGCCTGAACCGGGCACATGACAGCTGACCACTTTATATTAGCATTTGGAAGTCTCACAGCTAAGCTTGATGTCAAGGAAGAAAGGGTAGGACAGGTGCAGTGGCTCAGGCCTCTAATCGCAGCACTTAGGGAGGCTGAGGTGGATGGATCACCTGAGACCAGGAGTTGGAGACCAGCCTGGCAAACATGGTGAAACCCTGTAAACACAAAAATTAGTTGGGCATGGTGGCAGGCGCCTGTAATCTCAGCTACTTGGGAGGCTGAGGCAGGAGAATTGCTTGAACCCAAGAGGTAGAGGTCGCAGTGAGCTGAGATTATACCACTGCACTTCACTCTGGGACACAAGAAACTCCGTCTCAAAAAAATAAAAAATACAAAAATCAGCCAGGCGTGGTGGCGGGCACCAGTAATGCCAGCTACTTGGGAGGCTGAGGCAGCAGAATCGCTTTAGCCTGGGAAGTGGACAGCACTGCACTCCAGCCTGGGTGACAGAGCGAGACTGTCTCGAGAGAGAGAAAGGAAGGAAAGAAAGGAAGCAAGCAAGCAGCCTTGAATTTCATTTACATTTCTGGCCGAGAGTGCCTCCCAAGAATAACCACCTCCAAATTCTGCACGACGGCCTCTCTCCGGCAGACTGTGACCCAGGGCTACACAGATGATTCCGGGAAATGCAGTTCCTACCTTTTCTTCTGCTAAGCAGAGAAAGCGATGTTTAGCTGACACCTGACCAGCTGGCACACAGACGGCGGTGTTTCAGAGATCTAACGTAGGAGTCTCAGCTGAGAGCGGCCCACGCAGCCTGAATATCCCTGACAACAGCGAGCATCGCGGAGCGCTGTCCGGAGGCCAGGGGCACCTCGCGGGGCTCTGCCCGCCGCCCCACGGCAGCTTCTCCTCTGACCATCACGCCCGGCATGCGGAGGCGCCGGAGGACGCAGGGGAAACACGGCCCCTTCTCTCCGTGCTGTAATTTGCATACGTCATCTTTTAAAGCGGACTTTCCGGAGCGCTGCGTTTTGAGCTTCAGGAACGACGGGGAACGTTCAATCCCACGGTTTTTCTACAAGGGCACGGGGCTGGCCGGTGTCTACGGCCCCGTCTCGCCCCTGCTCCGCCACACACAGCGTTTCCAGAACGCGGTCGGGCCGGGCCCCAGGTGCGCTCCGGAGGCGCCCGGCTGAGGCCCTGCCCTGGGGCGGCGCTTGGGGAACCCTCCGACCCCGCGCTCCGCCCGTCCGCGCCCCGACCCGCGTCTCTGCCCGCCCAGCCCGCGCGGCGTCACCGGCTCTGGGGCAAACGGCCCTGCGCGCCCGAGGACGGAGGCCCGCGCGGGACATGACGCACCGGCTTCCGGCCCGGAAGCCCAGAACCGCACGGCGGCGGCGCGGCCCAGGGCGCAGGCGCGGGCGCGGGCGCGGGCGCGGGCGTCGGTCCCACGGCGCGTCGCCCTCGCTCCAGCCCCGGCGAATCGCTTCAAATCCGGCCACGCCGGGAAATCCCAGCCAATCACGGCTCGCGCTGCTGACGCCGGCCAATGGGGGCTCCGGCAGGCGGCGTGGAGACGTCGGCGGCGGGCGGCGGGCGACGATGGCGGCCCGGCGCGGGGCTCTCATCGTGCTGGAGGGCGTCGACCGCGCGGGGAAGAGCACGCAGAGCCGCAAGCTGGTGGACGCGCTGTGCGCGCTGGGCCACCGCGCCGAGCTGCTCCGCTTCCCGGGTGGGTGCGCGCGGCGGGGCCGGGGGTGCGCCGCGGCCTTAGGCACCTCGGCCTTCTCGGCGGCTCTTTGCGCCGCTTCCTTGCCTGTGGCCGACGTGCTGTCAGCTGCGCGGTTTTCATTTTAACAGACGGGCTGTCGCTCTCGCCCAGGCTGGAGTGCGGTGGCGCCATCTCGGCTCACGGCAGCCTCGACCTCCCGGGCTCAGGCGATCCTCCCGCCGCAGCCTCCGGGTAGCCGGGACCACAGGCGCGCGTCTTCGAAGTGCAGGGTTTGGTGACGCCTGACGTGTAAACCCGCGCGAAACCGTGGTTTCGCCCCAAAAGTTTTCTCCAGCTCTTTTGTAATCCGCGTCTCGTTTTCACGGGCTTTTCGGTGTTGTGTTTTCTTTCTTCGTGCTTTCGTGGGTTTTACAGCATATATTTAAAAGTTTTCAAGTAAAGCGTTGACCTTAATTTTAGGCCAGCCAGTTCACAGATTTTATAAATGCTTTCTTTGCAGTCTCTGTTTTCTACCCGAGCTCATTTTTCCTAAAGCATTTTTCATCCAGCTCGTCTGCACATTGCTGTTCTTTCTGAGAAATTCCTTTGGTTTCCGCAGAAGGTCCAAACGTGTCTAGAGATTTAGTAAAGTTAAACTCAAAGTGAGACTTCAATCCAGGAGAGATTCAGCCCAAACTATATTGTAATGTAGAGGGAAAGCCTGACCTCACTTGTAATTTGTGTGTTTTTCTTTTTTTTCTAGAAAGATCAACTGAAATTGGCAAACTTCTGAGTTCCTACTTGGAAAAGAAAAGTGACTTGGAGGATCACTCGGTGCACCTGCTTTTTTCTGCAAATCGCTGGGAACAAGTGTAAAAACCATTGCACATTGCTGCCTCTTCCCCTGGCACTTTGCTTTCTCCTGAGATTTCGTGAATGCAGCACTTGATTCTGAATGACAGTGACAGTAATGCTGGAGCCTGAGGTTCTTTTATTTAGCAGTCCAGTGAGCAGAGGTGGCCCATAGTTCTCAAGGGGCGCTAATGAATGCTGTTTCTTCCTCCTGCTCCCACACCCCATAACTAATAGACTTAAGTTTTTAGGGTTTTTTTTTTTTTTTTGAGACAGTCTTGCTCTGTTGAAGCGCTGTGGTGCGCTCTCAGCTCACTGCATCCTCTGCCTCCTGGGTTCAAGTGATTCTCCTGCCTCAGCCTCCTTAGTAGCTGGTACTATAGGCACGCACCATCACACCTGGCTAATTTTTTGTATTTTTAGTAGAGACGGCGTTTCACCATGTTGGCCAGGATGGTCTTGATTTGACTTCGTGACCTACCCGCCTCTGCCTTCCACAGTGCTGGGATCACAGGCAGGAGCCAGCATGCCCAGCCAGTTTTTGGCTTTTTTTTTTTTTTTTTTTTGAGACAGAGTCTCGAGCTGTTGCCAGGCTGGAGTACAGTGGCGTGATCTTGACTCACTGCAACCTCCACCTCCTGGGTTCAAGCGATTCTCTGCCTTGGCCTCCTGCTGGGACTACAGGCCTGCGTCACCACGCCCAGCTAATTTTTGTATTTTAGTGGATACCATGTTGGCCAGGATGGTCTCAGTTGCTTGACCTCAAGTGATCTGCCCACCTCTGCCTCCCAAAGTGCTGGGATTACAGGTGTGAGCCACCACGCCTGACGTTTTTTTTTTTTTTTTTTGGGAAATGGGGTCTTCCTCTGTGGCCCAGGCTGGAGTGCAGTGGCACAGTCATGGCTTACTGCAGCCTCAACTTTCTAGGCTCAAGCAGTCCTCCCACCTCAGCAGCCCAAGTAGCTTGGGACCATAGGTGCATGATACAAAACCCAACTAATTTTTTTTTTTTTTTTTTTTTTTT
>NW_022437134.1:204911-278951 GCF_009761245.1 Sapajus apella
CATGCCTCAGCCTCCTGAGTAGCTGGGATTACAGACACGCACCACCATGCCCAGCTAATTTTTTGTATTTTTAGTAGAGACGGGGTTTCACCATGTTGACCAGGATGGTCTCGATCTCTTGGCCTCGTGATCCACCCACCTCGGCCTCCCAAAGTGCTGGGATTACAGGCTTGAGCCACCGCGCCCGGCCATTTTTTTTTTTTTTTTAATGTAGCGACAAGGTGTCACCATATTGCTCAGGCTGGTCTTGAACCCCTGGCCTCATAGACTTAACCTTTTAAAGATAGCTTTAGGTATATAGAAAAACTAATCAAAAAGTAGAATATATAGAGAATTCCCTACATACTACCCCTGCCTTTCCCCTCCCTTGTTATTTATATGCTTTATTATGTTATGTTTGTTAAAATTGATACCCAGTATTGCTAAATTGTTAACTGAAGGTTATAGTTTATATTAATAACCCACCAATCATAGTAGGTTTCCTCTTCATTCAACACTTAATGTTTAAGTGTATTCTTTCAGATGTTTTTATTTACATTTATATACATGTGTAGAAACTAGTTAGAATTTTGATTTTTCTAACATAAATGAGGTCATACCATACAAATTATTTGGCAGCTTACTTTCTAACTCTGCCTTACAGATTTCTGCACTTACGGCTCCCCTAACTCTGCCCTTGTTCTTTTTCATTGTTGTGGCGTGTTCTCTGGAAAAGCTGATCCACGGTACATTTAGCCAGTTCCCTGCTGGTAAACTTGCGTGGTTCCCTCTGATCCTTGTCACATGAAGCCCTGCATTACTCTCCTCTGGCTTAGCGTTGTGTCTTACTTGGAAAGGCCATCCCCACTCCAAGTGTTAAATGAAAATGTGACCAGTTCTATAATCCTTTTAACACGTCTAGAATTTATGGAGACAGTTATTCTGATTTTGCTTTTTGTGGCTTTGTAGAAAAGTGATGAAATACGTATATGCCCAATTCAAAATGAAGAATAAGCCTGATTTTAGATAGTGATCTTGTCCCAGGTGCCAGGGCTACATCTCTTTTGTCCATCTGTTCTGCTGCAGGTTGCTTGTTTCACTGATAGATGTTTAAGTTTCCTCTGTGTCTAATCATAGCTTGACAGTTCATTTCCTTTTCTTTTTTGAGACAAGAGTCTCGCTCTGTTGTTCAGGCTGGAGTGCAGTGGCCCAATCACGGCTCACTGCAACCTCCATTTCCTGGGTTCAAGCAATTCTCCTGCCTTAGCCTCCTGAGTAGCTGGGATTACAGGCGTGTACCACCATGCCCAGCTAATTTTTATATTTTAATAGAGACAGGGTTTCACCATGTTGGCCAGGCTGGTCTTAAACTCCTGACCTCAAGTGATCCTCCCATAGTGCTTGTGATTACAGGCATGAGCCACCTTACCCGACCAATAGTTCATTTCTTTTTTGTCCTAATTAATAGTCCATTGTTGGATGTACCGTAGTTCATTCACCTACTAAAGGACCTCTTCATTGCTTCCAACTTTTGGCAGTTATAAATAAATCTGTTATAAACATCTGCCTGCAGGATTTTGTGTGGTCATAAGCTTTCACCTCTTCTGGGTAAATGCCAGGGAGCACCATTGCTTTAACATATGGTAAGCCTGTTATTTTTCTAAAGAACGCTCAACATGTCCAATCTTTTGGCTTCCCTGGGCCACACTGGAAGAACTGTCTTGGGCCACGCATAAAATACACTAACACTTGCTGATGAGCTTTAAAAAAAAAAAAAAAAGACTGATAACGTTTTAACAAAGCTTACCAATTTGCGTTGGGCGGCATGCACCCTGTGGGCCTCGGATTGGACAAGCTTGTGCTAAACTGTCTTCCAAAGCAGCTGCAGCATTTTGCATTCTCACCCGCAGTGAATGAGGGTTCCCATTGCTCAGATCCTCACCAGCATTTGGTGGTGCTGGTGTTTGGATTGTTGCCATTCTGATAGGGGTTTGTGGGATCTGTTTTAGTTTGCATTTCCCTGATGGCATATGATGTGGAACATCTTTTCATATGCTTATTTGCCATCTGTGTATCTGGTTTCATGAGATATCTGTTAAGTGCTTTGGCCCACTCTTGTTTTGAGACATGGTCTCAACCAGGCTGGAGTCCAGTGGCACAGTCTTGGTTCACTGCAGCCTCTACCTCCCAGGCTCTAGCGATTTTCCTGCCTTAGCCTCCCAAGTAGCTGGGACTACAGGTGCATGCCATCATGCTAAGTTGTTTTTTGAGACAGTCTTGCTCTTGTTGCCCAAGCTGGAGCGCAATGGGGCAATCATGGTTCACTGCAACTTCCGTCTCCTGGATTCAAGCAATTCCTCTGCCTTAGCCTCCCAAGTAGCTGGGATTACAGGTGCCTGCCACCACGCCTGGCTAATTTTTGTATTTTTAGTAGATATGGGGTTTCCTGTTGCCCAGGCTGGTCTTGAACTCCTGACCTCAGGTGGTCCACCTGCTTTGGCCTCCCAAAGTACTGGGATTACAGGCATGAGCCACTGTGCCTGGCCAGTTTTGTATTTTTGTTTTGAGGAGACGTGGTTTCACTGTATTGCCCAGGTTGGTCTCAAATTCCTGGGATCAAGTGGTCAATCTGCTGCAGCCTCCCAATTCCCAACAGCCTCCCTGTTGGGAATACAGGTATGAGCCATTATGCCCAGCCTTGGCCCACTTTTTAATGGGGTTTTCTTATTTTCGAGTTTTAAGAGTTCTTTGTATGGTTTAGATACCAGTCGTTTATAAAATGTGTCTTTTGTACATATTTTCCCTTAGGCTGTGGTTTGTGTTCAATTTTCTCACTGTCTCTTCTTTCTTTGTTTTTTAGACAGGGTCTCTCTGTCATGCAGACTGAGTGCAGTGGTGCAGTCCCAGCTCACTGCAGCCTCGACGTCCCGGGCTCAAGTGATCTTCCTGTCTTACCCTCCCAAGTAGCTGCAACTACAAGCACGTTAACACACCTGGCTAATTTTTGTAAAATTTTTTTTTGTAGATATAAAGTTTCACTTTGTTGCCCAGGCTGGTCTTGAACTCCTGGAGCCAACAGTCCTGCATTGGTTTTCCAAAGTGCTGGGATTAGAGGCATGAGCTACCCTGCCTGCCCGGCCATTTTTTTTATTAGTGTTTTTTTTAAAAAGAAGCATGTTTTTCTTTGTTGCCCAGGCTGGAATGTTATGGCATGATCACAGCTTACCACAGTCTTAAACTCCTGGCTTCAAGTGATCCTCCCACCTCAGCCTCTGGAGTAGCTGGGACCACAGGTGCATGCCACTACACCTGGCTCATTTTTACATTTTTTGTAGAGATGAGGTCTCACTGTTGTTGCTCAGGCTGGTCTCAAACACCTGTCCTCAAGGGAGCCATCCCACCACAGCTTCCAGAAGTGCTGGGTTGCAGGCGTGAGCCACACACTCAGCTTCCTTTCCTTCTCTTGACAGTGTCTCTCACAAAGCACAAACTTTTTATTTTGGTGAAGTCCATCTTAATCCTTTCATGGGTTGTTCCTTTAGTTTTTTATCTAAACAGTCTGCCAAAACCCAGGTGATCTAAGTTTTCTCCTGCGTTACTGTCTAGGAGTTTGACAGTTTTGCATTTTACATCTGGGTCTGTGACTCATTTTGAATTTGTGGCGGGTAAACAGTGTGGTCTAGATTTATGCTGTTACATGAGGACGTCTGGTTGTTCAGCAGCGTTTGTTGAGGAGACTGCCTTTGCGCCATCACAACCCTCTGCTCCTTTGTCAGAGGTCAGTTGACTCCTTATGCAGGTGCCCCTATGATTCGAAGACCCCGGTGAGACTGGCTGAGTCAAATGAGTCTGACTTTTCCTTCTCTGGCTTGAGCAAGGCTGCTCGGTAGTATAAGGCCCCATGTCTTTGTACATCCATGATCTTGGGGCTGTAGGGTGCTGGTGGGCCTGTGGTATTTGGTTGAGAGCATCCCTGCAGTCCAGGCGAGGGGCCATGAGCATGGACGATCGTGTCACTTGCTGGCTGTGGCTCCCTCCCCACCCCAGGCTTTCTTGGCCTGTGCTTTCCTTTTCCTCCACAGGGTGGTGCTGGCCTCTGCCCAGACAAATCTGCCCTGACATTGCTGCTTCCCCTGCGTTGTTTCTGGAACATCGAACTTTACCAGTTGTGTTTGTTACTATTACTGAGGTTATCTTTTCATGTTGGGTTGCTGGAGTGGGGCGTGGAGTGCGTGTGGCATCTTCCAGAGAAGATCCAGAGCCTTTTTGAATAAAAATCAGGTTACAAATCACCGTGCTATACTTGTCGTGGGGGGGGTTTTGAGTTGTATTATTGGGGTAATTTAAGCATGACAGACAGACAGTTCAAGGCCTATGAAACCAGGACCGGGGCTCAGGAGCATCCTCTGTTTTTCAGGCCGTTAATTAAGGAAAAGTTGAGCCAGGGTGTGACCCTCGTCATGGACAGATACGCATTTTCTGGTGTGGCCTTCTCGGGTGCCAAGGAGGTGAGTGCACTTGGCCCCCTGTCAGGCAAGCACAGGTGTGTGGGCCCAGGGCTGCTCTTGAATGCGCCTGTTGCAGCACGAGTGACATGCCTTCAGTCACTCTGCAGTTTTGTGATTCTTACATTCCTTTTATCTCTTTGCTAATTTGATTTTATCTTTTTTTTTTCTTTTGAGACAGAGTTTCGCTCTTGTTGCCCAGGCTGGAGTGCAATGGCGCGATCTCGGATACCACAACCTCTGCCTCCTGGGTTCAAGCGATTCTCCTGTGTCAGCCTCCTGAGTAGCTGGGATTACAGGCATATGCCACCACACTCGGCTAATTTTGTATTTTTTACTAGAGACGGGGTTTCTCCATGTTGGCCAGGTTGGTTTTGAACTCCCAACCTCAGGTGATCCACCTGCCTTGGCCTCCCAAAGTGCTGGGATTACAGACGTGAGCAACTATGCCTGGCAATTTGGTTTTATCAAGAGCAAACATTTTTATAGCTAAAGATTGTTTTCACAGATAGAATCATGGTTGTTACTTGGATGATATTTTCCACATACATTTTTTTTTTTTGAGACGTAGTGTCACTCTGTCACCCAGGCTGGAGTGCAGTGGCGCAATCTGAGTTCATTGCAACCTCTGCCTCCCAGGTTCAAGCTCTCTCTTGTCTCAGCTCCCGAGCATCTGGGATTATAGGCACATGCCACTATGCCCAGCTAATTTTCATATTTTTAGTAAAGACAGGGTTTTACCACGTTGGCCAGGCTGGTCTGAAACGCCTGACCTCAGGTGATCCACCTGTCTCAGCCTCCCAAAGTGCTGGGATTATAGGCATGAGCTACTGCACCCAGCCTCCAGATGCATTTTCAAAGATGGTTCATTGGTAGTACTTTTTTCCCCCTTTGAGAGAGGGTGTCTCCCTCTGTCACCAAGGCTAGAGTGCAGTGGAACAAAGCTCGCTATAACCTTCAACTCTTGGGCTCAAGTGATCCTCCCACCTCAGCTTCCCAAAGTGCTGATTACAACCGTGAGCCGCTGCGCCCAGCTCTGTCCCTTAAAGAGACAGTAAAAAGGATAACGTCTGGTTATTTTTCATGATAACCGCCCTAACTTTTAAATTCTGCCCTTTCTTCATGTGTTAGCTTCAGTCCTTCCCCTCTGAAGTATTAACTTACATAGTAAGGAGGACTTCTTCCTGCTGTGGGGATCAGCCAACAGCCGCAGGCCTGGTAGGAGGTGCTGGTGGACACCTTCCCTCAGCTCATGGTGCCGTGTGCTATGTGGCCTGGAGTTACAGCCTTTCTGTCCTACCCTTCCTCCAGAAACACAACAGCATTTTAGGGGGAGACAGGCTAAGGGAGGCGTCCTGGGCCAGAGGTCTCCAGCGTACAGAGACTGCCCCTTCTGGCCAGCAGGCCTGTAGCTGCACTGGAAGGGCCTCCGTGGGGCCTGGGCTGTGTGTGACAGGGACCAGGAGCCATTCTACCTACTGTTCCGTCCACTTGTGCATGTATTTACAAGAAGATGACATCGGATAAAGCAATACATTTGAGATTTTAATAATTAAAAAGGGGGCTGGGTGTGGTGGCTCACGCCTGTAATCCTAGCACTTTGGGAGGCCAAGGCGGGCAGATCACGAGGTCAGGAGATTGAAACCATCCTGGCCAACATGGTGAAACCTGGTCTCTACTAAAAATACAAAAAACTTAGCTGGACGTGGTGGCACACACCTGTAGTCCCAGCTACTCGGGAGGCTGAGGCAAGAGGATTGCTCCCAGGAGGCAGAGATTGTGCTACTGCACTACAGCCTGGGCGACAGTGTCGGACTCCATCTCAAAAAAAAAAAAAAACAAAACACTGTTATGAACAGTCTCACTTTTGGTACCGCACTAAATGTCCCCTCATTTTTTCCCATTTTTATGATTTTTGAAACGAAAATCTAGACCACACTAAGCTTTACCTGTTGGGTTCTTTGTTGGCAGAATTTTTCCCTAGATTGGTGTAAGCAGCCAGACGTGGGCCTTCCCAAACCCGACCTGGTCCTGTTCCTCCAGTTACAGTTGGCGGATGCTGCCAAGCGGAGCACGTTTGGCCATGAGCGTTATGAGAACAGGGCTTTCCAGGAGCGTGCGCTGCAGTGTTTCCACCAGCTCATGAGAGACACGACCGTGAACTGGAAGGTGAGGCTCAGAACTGCACACTAGGAATCACTGAGAAGTGGCTCAGGGTTAATTGCGGTGACGGCAGCAATTGTGCCAGCAGAGCTGCTGCCGTTTCTGTCTGGTCTTCCCAGATGTGGAGCCCCAGGAGCAGCTGTTCAGGGGTTCTCAGTGCCAGCAAATTCCTTTCTTTTTTTTTTTAATTTTTAGTAGAGGCAGGGTTTCACCATGTTGGTCAGGCTGGTCTCAATCTCCTGACCTTCAGGTGATCTGCCCACCTCGGCCTCCCAAAGTGTTGGGATTACAGGTGTGAGCCACTGCACCAGGCCCATGCCAGCAAATCTTTTTTTTTTTTTTTTTTTACAGAGTCTCGCCCTGTCGACCACCCGGCTGGAGTGCAGTGGTGCAGTCTTGGCTCACTGCAGCCTCTGCCTCCTAGGTTCAAGCAATTCTCTCCCTCAGCCTCCAGAGTAGCTGAGATTACAGGCACCTGCCACTACACTTGGCTAATTTTTTTGTGTTTATAGTAGAGATGGGGTTTCACCATCTTGGCCAGGTTGGTCTTGAACTCCTGACCTCATGATCCACCCGCCTTAGCCTCTCAAAATGCTGGGATTACAGGCGTCAGCCACCACGGCCAGCCTAGTGCCAGCAAATTCTAATCCTCTGGTGAGTTTTACACAATGGTGACATTTGACACCTGGTCTGGTGGGTCGGGTGAGAGTGCACAGTCCTCCACATCCACGGCCCCTCTTCAGACCTGAGCGCCAGCCTGGTCCTGCCACTGTGTCGTCTGGTGCAGCCTCTTGCTGGCGTGGGGCCCTGCAGCTGCACCTGGCTGTTGGAGTTCAGGATGGCGCTGTGTGCTGGCCTTTTCCCTTCAGCCATGCGTCCTTCCGTCTCAGCAGTTCCAGGAGTCCACCCCAACTCTCCATCCACTCCCAGGATGCTGGACTCCCCCCCCGCAGAGGACACGCAGCTGACCACCTCTGCTCCTCCCAACTGCAGCCCCCACTTCTCTCCCAGACTCTGGGTGCCCGTGCTTAGCACTGCCCAGCACAGCCTATTTCCAGCAGCATCAGCACTGTGGCTTGTGGCCGTGGCCTGCAGAGCTTCGGTCCCTTGAGCTCCTCCACCAGAGCAGGGCCGAGGGTCTCACCCCAGCCCGACTGCCTGCAGATGCTGCCGGCCACACAGCTGTCGGTTTCCCAGAACACAGGCTGGGTGGCAGTGCACTCTGCGGCAGTGCTGCAGTCTGGCAGTCAGTTGCCTGGAGAGGCCCGTCCTGGACGGTTATGGGTGACAGCTGTGTGGCAGCACCCTGGCCAGCAAGTGGCATCTGGGAAGGTGGCCATGTGTAGGGAGTCACTCTCTTTTCATCATGGTCACACTTCATGAAATGGTTAGTCTTCGAGTACCTTCGATGCCCTGGCAGATTTTCCAGACCTTGCTGTCCCAGAGGCTTGAGAAGGGTCTTGCTCAACCCAGCCACAGAAGCCGGGATGCTGCTGAGACGGCAGTGCTTCTGAGCCCCTCGCGTGCCTGCCTTCTGGGGGAGAGAAGTCTCTCCTGCGGGCCGACTCCCTCTCCGTCTTCCTCGAGCCACTCACGCCAGGGTGCGGCACAGCTGTTAGGACCAAATTCATCTTTCCCTCAGGGACGAGGCAGGCCCAGTGTTGCCTTGGTCCCGCCATGTGGCTTCTGTAACGGAACTTCCTCACATTCCAGGCCGTGCCCAGGCGCCTCCGGGGGGCCACAGGAGCATGGGCCTGCCCTCTGTTCTTCCGAGTACCCACTCTCGAGCTGGAGGGACAGTCACCCCGACCTGGTGTGCGTGGTGGGCTGGGTCGGCCTGGCTGTGCCTCACTCCTGCAGGCGGGCACTTGCTAGGGTTGGGGTCACAAGGAGAGCAAGCGTGGGCAGGCGGCTCGCCGTGTTTCTCCTATGTCAGGGCTGTGGCAGGAATGCCTGGTGGCTCTATGTCATGGACTGTTATGGTTGAGGTTCTGAAAAAAGAGTAGAGTGAAGGGTCCTGGAGGTCACCACACTGGCCAGGAGGTTCAGATTGGCCTTCCGGAGCCTGGCTTGTGAAAGCCCCACACGCAGAGAACAGAATGAAACATGGTTTTGAGACAGGGTCTCACTGTGTCACCCAGGCTGGAGTACAGTGGTGCCCATAGAGATGGGGATTCCCTATGTAGTCCAGGCTGGTCTTGAACTCCTGAACACATCCTCCCTTGTGGGCCTCCCAAAGTTCTGGGATTACAGGCGTGGGCTCCCATCCCCAGCCTGGAAGGTGCTGATGAGCTTCTTTTTCTGAAACCCCTGTGGGAACAGATGGTGGATGCTTCCAAAAGCATTGAAGCTGTCCATGAGGACATTCTTGTGCTCTCTGAGGACGCCATCCACACCGCCACAGAGAAGCCGCTGGGGGAGCTGTGGAAGTGACCCCAGGCTGGACACCTCGCCCTGCAGTCCCTCACGAGGTGGGAGACCTGTGGAAGGCCCGCGTCCCCAGCGGTGCCCACGCTCCACGACTTCAGCTCTTTCCTGGTAGCAGAGATATGTAGGCTGCCTCTCCTGACCCAGAGTTGGGGTGCACCGGGGACCCCTGTGGTGGGGACCTTGGCGGTGTGGACACGAGCAGAGCGATGGAGCAGTCTCCTGCCCTCCTCCTTGTCCTGATGATACTGTTGTATTTTCTTACTGATGTTCAGTGGCAACTCTGAGCAGTTTCATTGCGATCATTGTAAATGGCAATCAATCAGTCAGAATTCTCTCTGAAATGTCTTCCAGACACTAGTAAAAATTGACCTGAAAATTGTTTGTAGATTTTTCTTAGATACCATCTAAGGACTGAGCTGGCTTTGAATGGGAATCTCCATCCCAGGGCAGAAGAGCCTTCATTGGGCCCTGTAGGGCTTTCTGGACCTTGGTTCCTGCCTAGTTGAGGAATTCCCCCGTGGGTCTGAACAGTCGCAGCCATGCCATGCCAGAGCGTCAGCAGAGCTTACGTCCTCAGTACACCCAAGTTAACTCTGCTGTTTTCATTGCAACCCCGGAGCTTTTCATCCCATCCCTTATTTTTTTGGAAACAGGGTCTGTCTCTGTTGCCCAGGCTGGAGTACAGTGGCAAGATCGTAGCTCACTGCAGCCTTGACCTCCTGGCTCAGGTGATCCTCTCACATCAGCCTCCTGAGTAGCTAGGCCTACAGGCCTGTGCACCATGCCTGGCTCATTTTTTGTAGAGACAGGATTTTGCTATGTTGCCAGCCAGGCTGGTCTCAAACTCCTAGGCTCAAGTGATCTACCTGCCTTGGCCTCCCAAAGTGCTGGGATTGCAGGTGTGTGCCACCATGCCCGGCTCATCACGGGTCCACATAACCGAGGCAGGTGGGGCCGAGACAGGAAGTGTGATGCCAGCAGCAGAAGCTGGAGAGATGCTGTGTTGCTGGTTGTGAGGTTGGAGGAAAGAGCCATGAGCCCAGCAATTCCTGGCATCCAGGAGCTGGGAAAGACATGGAAATGTTCTCCCCTAGGATCTCTAGAGGAGCAGCCCTGCCCACAGCACGGTCAGGAAGAGGCTGTGCTGTTCCGGGCACTGAATGTCGACCTGTCAGAGCAGCCACAAGAATCGAATACGAGCATTTGAGAGAACACAAGTCCTCAGCCAGCTCACCAGGGCCTCGCAGTGCCCCCTCCTGCCTGGCTTTGGGGCTTCATGTCTGTACCAAGACTGCCCACAGGGATGCACGGGCCAGAGTGAGCGACGTCCCCCCAAGCCCCCTGCTGTGCCCCGGCAGTCACTGCTTTACTGTGCTTCCAGCTGAGGCAAACCAGACACCTTGTGGTGCGTTCTGCAGCTTCCTCCTGTTAAGAATGGGAAGCACCATCTGACTTTCCTAAAATCTGATTTTCCTTGGACTCTTTCCTTCCAGGGTTGTATGAGGGGACCGATGACACGTTTCCTAGAGAGCCAGGCTTTAGGCAGGACGGGCCCCCTGCCAGGGCTAGGGAGGCACCTGCTCATGCCCCCACAGCTGCCACAGCAGCCACGTCCTCTGCGTGTGATGCTATCAGCTGCGACGCTCACTTATTTTTTTCTGAAAATCATTCAGTTGTAACTTGAGTAAAAAATACACACAAGGTTTGTTTTCTACTGAAACTTATTATTTGCCATTAAGAATTGCAAACTATACTACTAAGAATGAACAACATTCTCTGTTAAGCCTTTTTCAAAACACGCAAGACAAGGCTCCCCTTCGGTCAGGGGGTTCCACCACTTCCACGCAGCAGCCCCACAGCCCAGCACAGCGGCACACCGTGGACTCGGACACAGAGCCCCAGGAGTGGAGATCCTGCGCCCACGCCTTCCTCCCCGCCCCCAACTACACCCAAGGGAGAACGGATTCGAGGAAATAAACCATCTCATCAACGCTTGGGGGACTGGGAGTGTCCTCTGCCACCTGGTGGGCCTGTCCTACACAGGCAGTAGCAAGTTGTGCGGGCACCGACGCGGGTGCTCGTGAGAGGCGCATCTGCAGCCCACCACACCCATGCTCCCCAAGCCCTCCTGCTTACATTTCCTAGTGGGGCAAACAAACCCACTTTCCCACGACAGGCGGCAGAGCAGTGGGGCAGAAAGCACTTGGGGACCCAGGACAGCAGGTTACACAGGGTCAGGCGGTGGTGGGTGCTAGAATCAGGGATGAGGAGGTTCTGGAAATGCCACCAGGTGATGCCACCCTGTGGTGTCTGCCGTCACATGCCGCAAGGCTCGAGTGGTTTTTCCCTTTTGGCCCCAAGTCACCTAAAACCTCAGTGACACAAGAGGGCACTTCTCAGCAAGGCAAGGACACGGGAAAGCTCCTGGGAGTGGTGCTGTCTACCCTTGAGCACAACTGTCACAGGTGGAGGCCCCGCCCTGCCCCTCACCACCCCTGGGGAAATCAGCCGCAGCTGCGCCACAGGATACCACAGCCCTTGAAAGGGACGCTCTGAGGACAGCGGCCCCAGCAGCCGCCCTTCTGCCCAGGCTGCCCACGCCACGCCCTGTGCACATCCATGTCTTTGGGTTTCCCATACACCCACTCCCTGAACACTGTTCTCCCTAAAGCAAGGAGAAGCCTTGCCTCTGTTCCTCCAACCTCACCTCCCACTGAGGTAGCCCTTGATAAGCCAGGCTGGGCAGAGAGGACACAGCCGTGGGCACCCCCCTCGAGAGCAGCCCAGTCCTCGGGCCTGGGGCCACAGCGTGGCTGTCGCTCCTCTCACACCAGCCTGCAGAGAGTCTTCTGAGACTCGGACTCAGGAGGTGCCCCAGAAATTCATGTCTGTGCCTGACAACTTCAAACAGGACTTTAATTCCAAACCAACCACAGAACTGGTGCCTGGGAGCAAGTGAGACTGAGGCCCAGGTGCAAGCGCGGGGCTGGCAGTGTCGAGAACGCTCTGGAAGCTCCTAACCGTCGGCTCCGGGTGCGGATGCACAGGCCCGGACAGGCATTCTGGGCTGGGCAGCCTGACACCAAGCAGTAAGGCCTCGCAGGCAGCGCAGCCTCAGTCCACGAGCAGAGCAGGCAGCCCCCGGGGGAGGCGGCACGGGGCGCGGCCCTCGGCAAGCGAGCAGGCGGGATGGACAGAACCCGAGACAGGGCCCGGCTCTCGCAGGCGCCAACCCCCGACCCCAGGATTTTCAAAGGGACAGGATTTCAAAGTCTTCATCTTCTGAGTCAAAGAATCTTTCCAGTCGCTCTACATCAGAAGAATCTAGAAGGGACAGGACACAGCTCATCAGTCATCTCGGGGAGACTACTTGGGTGTGAGTGAAGCGCCCTTGGGGTGGGGGCAGACCGAACCCCTGGTCTGCAGCCCACCCTGAGGGGCCCAGAGGCAGCTGTCCCCAGGGGGCATGAACAGGCCCAGGGCGCATGGAGTACAAGGGGGGGGTCGTGGTGAGGAGGGCGGGGGCGGCCTGCACAATCTGTCCCGTGTCTCCCTCGCTGCACCCAGCCCTCTGTGGTCGTCAGTTGTGTGGGTCCATTGCCTCGCGGTTTTTCACAGCGAGACGGATGAGGAGGACGTGCTCACGGCCACACACCTGCTTCCCTGCGCGAGCCCAGGCTGGCTCCTTGACCACGCTGGCCATGGTCCCAGGGGTCTGCACCACCCATGGCCAGTGGTACTGAAGTGGAACAGTCCCCGAGCCAGGACGGTGTCATCACAGGCCTCTGTGTTCTGTCTGCTCCAGAGCCCTGAGGACTCCATGGGAGCACACCCAGCTCCACATGCCCAGGGCAGGCACCACAGGTGGGGAAGGTAAGGCAGGTCCTGGGATGCTGGGCGAAGGCTCGGAGGAGGGGACACTCCACTCTGCGCCTGGCCTTGCAGGCCAACCACCGCCAACTTGCTCACGGCTCAGGCTCACACACACCTTAGTGGTCAAAACCGCGGGGGCCAGGGCTGGGGAAGCAAGAAGGGCACAGACTGCACGCCGAGGGGCCCCACCGGGCTTGGCCCTGCAGCTGCAGCGCTCACCTAGGGACAGGTTCAGGACGTCGGGGCAGGCCAAGTGTGAAGGCTGCTGCTCCACCAGCTCAAACATGGGCAGGGCACCTCCGAGCAGAGACAGCTGTGAGGGAGACATGGCTGTTAGGTGCAACCTCACCCCAGGGCTCCCTGCAGCCAAGAGAACGGGGCCGGCCAGCACAGCCAGGGGACAAACACGACTGTCATCCCACTTCACGGATGAGAAAACAGGCAGCTTCCACACTGAAGGCTACACAAGAGCCCAATACGGTGACCAACACCCGGCACAGTCTGACCACAGTGACAGAGAGGGGCAGGCTGCACATACTCAGCCAGCGCAGCTCGGCACCCCACCACCACCCCCATCTCAACAGCAGACAGACAAGGGCGCTGGAAATCCACTCTAAAGTCAGCATGAAGCACTCGTCACTAGGGCTGCTGTGTTGCCAGGGGGGCGATCCAGGATGCCCCATTCTGTTCAGCTGCACAGCTGTGCCAGGCAGGACAAGGCTCCCCACAGCCCAGTGAGGCTGCCTGAGACCCGGATGCCGGCTTTCAGCCCCTGCATGCCCCGCTGCCTGTCTCCCTGGCTCAGCTCGGTGGTGAGTGGTGGGGCAGCAACATACCTTTTTAACTTGCTGGCACCAGTCATTGAAGTCGTCTTCAGTTTTACAGAAAAACCCCTGAAACAAAATAACCATGAGCAGAACAGTCACTCAGGCCTGCAGTCGGCTAAGAGGAGGGGCTTCCACTCCCACTGCAGAGGCGCAGCAGAGGCCCCGGCGTGCAGGTGCTGCCCACGCCAGGCTGCCTCGGCTCCTCTGGCGGGGAAGCGAGCCTGAGGGTGCCCTGTGCACGGCCCCCTGCAGCAGTGCCTGGCTCCCTTCAGGCTCCACTACATTGCTCTGCCTTGGTTCACCCCTGAGATGTTATGTGGTGTGCATCTGTTAGGCCTCACCAAATCTTCCGGGAATGAGGCAGGTTATCAGTTTGGGCCAAGTGGGGAGCTCTTCTCTCTGTGACTGTGACTCAGGGCCGCAGGGCCTCAGCCTTCACCCAGCATCTCCCTGGAAGCTTGGCGGCAAAGGCCACTGAGAACTGCCCGAGGACACGCAGCAGCCGCAGCCCTGACACAGGGCGCCTCCCGCTGAGGAGCCAGGAGAAGGGACCTGCCAGGGGTCGCCGGCAACCACGTTCTCAAAGCTGCTGCCTGGAATGGCGGTCACTAGGAATTCTCAACGCTGCCAGATGTGTAGATGTTAACACAAAAAGGAAATGAAACGGGAAAACAAAGACTAAATGGGAGGAGGAGCTGAAACCAGGCCCTCCTCCTCCGAGGACGCCGCTTCTGCTGCCCCAGCGCTGGCGCAGGAGCTCTCCCCCCTGAGGACGGGGGACATTCCTCCTCCTCCACGGCGAGGACAGTCATCCCACCGGGTGGCCCCTTTGATCTCAACTCCTCTATGTTCACGAGGCCGCTCGTGTCTGCAGTGGCCCCCTCCCCAGCCTGACCTGACTGTTAGGAGTGCCAATCACTGTTAAGCCACCAAGCCACGTGGATAATAAGCAACATGCTTAATTCTAATTAGATGAGGAATTCATGAATAGGTTCTGGTAAGAAGTCTGAGCCACAGAGCTCCAGCCCATGTTCCCTGCTCCTGCCACCCTGCCCAGGAGGTGCATGGCGTGGGGTGTACACTCAGGGGCTGAGCCGCAGCTCGGAGGCCACCCCAACACTTGGAGGCTGAGCCACAGCTCAGAGGCCATCCCATTTCAGGCCTACATCTGCCTTCTTCCTCCTAAACGGGGCAGAGCATGCACATCAAACGCACTGACTTGGTTAAATGCTTCCCTAAGCGTGTCACTGTCATTCATTTTTTGGTCTCTTTCTCCAACAAATACATTTGAGGGTAGGCAGGTCTGCATAAATCACACACCAAAAATCACAACTAGGTAATCAAAATGAAAGAGCAGGGCAGATTGTTCTTAGGAAATCATCCCCAGAGAGGTTAAGTCAGAGGCTCTGGAAAACACAAGGTGGTGTGAAGTGGGTCCAGGAGCCGCCCTGTGTGTTTAAAAAGTGGGTGTGAGGAGACACCATGGCTCACACTCATCCATGTACACTCAGCATGCGCCCACACACACTCACACCCAGACACACGCCTCTGGGCCACCTGACGGCCACGAAGGCTGTGCAGGAGGCGGGTGCCTGGGGGAGGGACGCAAAGACGCAAGGACACGGTTCAGGCTCTTGTGCCCTTCAGATTCCAAACCACGTGAACACAATACTAATCCCAGTATGTCGGAAAAAATGAAAAACCTGAAGGTTTTCCTCGTCATTCCCAAACAGCATTCGGCACAAAACGTGCGCTCAGCCGGCTGCCACGTACCACAGCGATGGACGGGTCGAGCTCGGCGATGCTCATGCGGCACGGCGGGTGCTGGCAGTGGAAGCTCTGGTCCGGGATGAAGCAGCTGTCGGTGGGCTCCACGGCTGGCTGCGTGGTGTGCGGGTCCAAGTAGATGAGCTCCTCACCTGGGAGGTCAGGCAGGCAGGCAAACGAACCAGCAGAGGAAAGGGACACGTGGCCGCATTTCAGGCCCGCTGCACCAACGTCACGCTGAGAAGCAGCGGGCAGGGGTGGGAGGGAGCCGAGGGCGCCAGACCATCAGGGAAGGCACACAGGAGGCCGACCGCGGCCGGGCTGCACACAAGCCCCCCACGGGCATGCTGCTTTTCCACTGCCGGCCTCAAGCGACCACCTGGGGTGTGGGACTTGCTGACGACAGGCCCTTTGAGGGCACAGGCCAGAAGGGACACGGTGGGGACCCCGGACTCACCGACATAGCCAATGAAGTAGTGGGCGCTGTTGGGCTTCCCTCCGATGACGCCCAGGGACTGCGGCATCATGAAGCAGTGCTGTGGGATGGAGGAGGCTGAGACAGGTCAGTGCCGTGGGAGGGAGGAGGCTGAGCACGGGTCAGTGCCGTGGGAGGGGGGAGGCTGAGCTTGGGTCAGTGCTGTGGGAGGGGGGAGGCTGAGCTAGGGTCAGTGCCGTGGGAGGGGGGAGGCTGAGCTCGGGTCAGTGCCGTGGGAGGGGGGAGGCTGAGCTAGGGTCAGTGCCGTGGGAGGGGGGAGGCTGAGATGGGTCAGTGCCGTGGGAGGGGGGAGGCTGAGACAGGTCCCAGGTGGGAGCAGATGGTCCCCGACCCACTGCCGTAGGGGCCCAAGAGCCTGCTGAGGCCCAACTGGGTGACACAAGAGGGGACAGAAGAGCTTCCTATCCAGGAAAGACCACAGGACGTCCCACATGTACAAGAAACCCAATCTGCAGGCTCGGCTCCAGGAAGCTTCATGTCACACGTGGGCTTTGGGGAGGATGGAAATGAAGGGCTGGCAGATGTGAGCAGGGTTGTGGGGGCAGCTGGGATACTTTGGGGTGGTCAGAAGGCTGGAGGGAGAGGCCAAGTTCAGACAACTGAATGACTTTAACAGAAAGCCACAATTCAGCTCCACACAGTAATGATCTCAAACGTGTCTCCTTGGTCTAACACTAGAGTTCACTGAAGAAAGGGTGGTTTTGCCTTTTGCTTTCATGACATGGGGAGCCTGTGGCTGTAACTCCTCAGGGAGCTCAGAGGCCTGTCCATCACCTCCAAGCCCTGCCCACAAGCCAACCCACCCTCCAAAGGGAGCTAAGGTCAAAAGGGCTGTGGGGGAGGGGCAGGCATGCCTGGGGTACAGTGGAGACCCAGGAGGGCAGCAGGGCTCCCTGTCAGGCTGAGGAGTGGCACCTGGTGCCGAGGACCCCCTCCAAGTTCCTCATGCTTTCATTCTTGACGATCGCTTTGACACTTGTAGAACCAAAGCAGCATACCTAGGATGGACGTGTCTCACGCCCACTCACCCCTTGGGAAACAGTACAAACCCTGGCTGTTTACCCCTCCCCAGAGAGCTGGCCGCACAAATGGCTGCACGATGATCTCGCGCTGGGAGCAGGGGATGCAGGGCAAGCGCCGCAAGGCAGGACCCACCTTCAGCGTCTCCACGTAGGCCTCGTTGATGTCTGTGAGCCCCAGGCGCAGGGGGATGAGAAGCACCAGTGGTCTCCATGGCGACGGCCTGCTGGTGACCTCAGCTCCAGCAGGGAATCCGTTGCAATGCCGGTTGGCATCGGTGTCTGCAGGAAACGCAGTGGCGCCTGCACAGGGAGTGCTGCTCCTGCACAACCTTCCTAGAAAGGGAGACAAGCTTTCATCAACCACGCAGAGCTGGGCAAAAGTGCTCCCAAACAAGTGAGCAAATTATCAGTGTCACAGAAAAAGGGCACTGCAAAGCCAGGTGCTTATGATGAAATTCAAACTTGGAAAATACAGAAAAGCAGAAGAAAATTTTTTCATAATCTTGCCACCCAGAGAAAAAAAGAAACACTTTCTATGCATACTGAATTCAAGAGTTTTATTGTGAAATAAAGCACACACACGAAACAGTGCAAGGAAAATCCACGTGCACTCGAGAGGAGCATCGGAGTCCGTCCCAGCAGCCCACCAGCCCGCCTAGCGCCAGCCCACAGGAACCCGCTCCCTCCAGGCTCCTTGGCAAGGGCGTCAGCAGCCCCTTTCCTGGCTCCCACGCCTTCTGCCTGCACACACGCGAGAGCCAACGGTCCAGGGGACACATCAACCGCGGGGTGCGGTGATGGGAGAAGACGCTCCAGGAGCACAGGGCACGCCCGGTGCCCGGACCGCGGTTTCTCAGCACCACTCCCCACTCAGGAGCCAGGCTGATTCCAGGGCCAGGCAGGGAACGCTCGGAGGCGCCTGAGCGTCTGCTCACCTCACAACATAAGGAAGGGCTCAAAACATAAATGAAAAACACCACAACACAGCAAAAGACACCGCCAGACCGAGGCGGCCACTGGCCAAGGGTGGGACCATCAAGCATCAAAAAGATCGGCAGTGACAGGTAAACGCACCGCATGTTTACGTGACGGGGGAAAACACAGCTCTTCTCAGAATGCCAACCAACAAACGTGAGAGGAAAGGATGGGCTAGAAAAACCATCATTTTCAGGCTGGCATCGGACAGAACTCACCAGGGCACACTCAGTGTCACCGCTGGACTATTCATTAATTACAAAGGAAAAAAGACACCAACCACCTCCGGGGATCTGACACAGTGTCCCACTGCAGGCCCCTGACAGGACGGCGGAGGACACTGCCCCCCAGAGGCCCCTCCCAGCCAGGGGCTCAAGCAGAGCCCCGCTGTAAGGAAGCAAATCCAGAGTGCTGGCGGTCAGCTGACCAGGACTCTTCAAAAATGCCAATGCCACAAAGCAGCAACAACCACAACAAAGAGGCAGAATCTTCCTGACTAAAGACCAGAAAGGCACTGCAACTGCATACACACGCACTGGACCCTCAACCAGGAACACAAGTTCCTGGGACAGCAGGGGGCCTGGAGGGGCCCTGGGCCTTTGTGGTGTCACCTCCTCTGTGGTGGTGAGGCTGTGTGGCTCTGAGGAGCACTCTCACTCATAGGAGACATACTCATAAAAATCAAATGTGTCAAAATACTACTGGTGGGTCTAGGTGGAGGGTTTGTGGCCATGACTCACTGAACTTTTCTGTGGGACTGAAATTTCTCAAAATAGACAGTTGCAGAACAAGGATTCTGAGAGCAAGAAACTTTTTTAGTTTTTAATTTCTTGTAGAGACGGTCTCACTGTCACCCAGGCTGCAGTGCAGTGGTGCAATCACAGCTCACTGCAGCCTCAAAGGCCTGCACTTAATCCTCCTGCCTCAGCCTCTAGAGTAGCTAGAACAAGTGTGGGCCACTGTGCCCCACTGATTTTTTCTTTTTTGAGACCGAGTCTTACACTGTCACCCAGGCTGTAGTGCAGTGGCGTGATCTTGGCTCACTTGCAATCTCCGCCTCCTGGGTTCAAGCAATTCTCCTGCCTCAGCCGCCTGAGTAGCTGGGACTACAGGAGTGTGCCACTACGCCCAGCTAATTCTTTTGTATTTTTAGTAGAGACGGGGTTTCTCCATGTTGGTCAGAATGATCTTGACCTCCTGACCTCGTGATCCACCCGCCTTGGCTTCCCAAAGTGCTGGGATTACAGGCGTGAGCCACCGCGCCCGGCCCTTCTTTTTTGAGGCGGATTCTCTGTTGCCTAGGCTGGAGTGCAATGGCACAATGTCTACTTGCTGCAACCTCCACCTTCTGGGCTCAGGCAATTCTCTTGCCTCAGCCTCCCTAGCAGCTGAGATTATAGGCAAATGTCACCGTGCCCAGTTAATTTTTGTACTTTTAGTAAAGATGGGGTTTTGCCATTTTGGCCAGGCTGGTCTCAAATTCCTGATATCAAGTGATCTGCCTGCATCAGCCTCCCAAAGTGCTGGGATTACAGCCACAGGGCAACTGTGCCTGTCCCAAATTCTCTATTTCTTGTAGAGAGGGAGTTGTCCAGGCTGGTCTCAAGCAGTCCTCCAACTCAGCCTCCCTAAGGAGTGGGATTATAGGTATGAGCTGCCATGCCCAGCCTTAAGGGAGTTTTTTGGGTTTTTGTTTGGTTTTTGAGGCAGAGTCTCACTCTGCTGCCCAGGCTGGAGTGGAGGGGTACAATCACGTCTTACTGCAGCCTTGACCTCCCAGGCTCAAGCGTCCTCCCACCTCAGACTCCTGAGTAGGTGGGACTAGACACACGCCCCCATGCCTGACTAGATTTTGTTTTCTTTTGTAGAGATGAGGTTTTGCCATGTTGCTCAGGCTGGTCTCAAACTCCTGGGCTCAAGCAATCTGCCTGCCTCCACCTCCCAAAGTGTTAGGATTACAGGCGGGAGCCACAGTGCTTAGCCAAGGGAAGGATTTTAACTTTAATCTCTAAACACATGTTATTGCTTCAAAGAGCCAGTTCTCTTATTTGTTCTAATAAGTTTTTCTTTAAAAATTTTAAAATTTATTTTAAAAATATTTTATAGAATGAAGTCTGGCTATGTTGCCCAGGATGTCTTGAATTCCTGGCTTTTATTTTTATTTTTTTTGAGATGGAGTCTAGCTCTGTCACCCAGGTTAGAGAATAATGGCACAATCTCACTGCAACCTCTGCCTCTGGGGTTCAAGCAATTCTCTTTCCTCAGCCTCCCGAGTAGCTGGAATTACAGGCACACGCCACCACACCTGGCTAATTTTTGTATTTTTAGTATAGACGGGGTTTCACCATCTTGGCCAGGCTGGTCTCAAACTCCTGACCTCGTAATCCACCTGCCTTGGCCTCCCAAAATGCTGAGATTACAGGTGTAATTACAGGCCACTGCGCCTGGCCAAATTCCTGGCTTTAAGTGATCCTCATGCCTCAGCCTCCCAAAATGCTGGGATTACAAACACGAGCCACTACATCTGGCCTAATACATTTCTTCTTTTAAATCATTAATTTCTGTATTTCTCTTTAATGCCATTCTATGGTTTCTTCAGTTAATTTTGCTGCTTTTTCTGAATTCTTGAGCTGTATGCTTATTTCATTAACTTTCACTTTTTAAAAGAACCTACATACTAGTATTGAAGGTGCACACAGGTTTTGAGTTCTGTACACATCAGACTTAGATACACAGTCATGGTCTGTAAACTTGACTTTTTTGACCCAAAAGCTAAGACAGAGGTTTACCGTTTCCAGGCAGCAAGGTTTGGTCCTTTTCATTTTCTTCTGCCTTAGTTTCATAGAAATGTCAAGGCCCACTCTGCTGTCACAATCCACAGTCTGACAGGTGTCTACTAACTCTTGTTACTGTGTTACCTGGGCCCCTGTAACTTTGATCTTTCTATATCTAATCTGTTAATTACTCTCTGTTTTCCATACATTTTGCTTTATTATTTTTGTTTTTTTGAGACACAGTCTCACTGTGTCACACAGGCTGGAATGCAGTGGCATGATCTCAGCTCACCGTAACTTCTGTCTCCCAGGTTCAAGTGATTCTCGTGCTTCAGCCTCCCAAGGCTAGGATTACAAGTGCATGCCACCACACCCAGCTAATTTTTACATGTATTATAAAGAATATATATATATTCTTTAGTAGACACGACGTTGGCTAGGCTGGTCTTAAACTCCTGACCTCGTGTGACCCACCTGCCTTGGCCTCCTGAAATGCTGGGATTACAGGCATGAGCCTCCACACCCGGCCCACTTTATTGATTGTGAGATTATGTTTTGGTAGAAAGGCTTCCTGGTGATGACACTTTCCTGCTGACTGGTGCTTTGTTACCAGCACAGACCCTACTGTCTCAGGAATATGAACAAACACTCGGCTCTGCTCAAGGGCTAAAGCATAGCTGAGCCTGCTGCTTCTGCGCCTCCGGAGCCCAGCACTGAGTGACCTACCATGGCATGCATGCCCTGCTGTCAACAGGACACAGCGGGCTTTGCCTATTCCTGGCACCACCTGAAATTTTCTCATGCTCTTGTTATATTTTAAACATATTTAAAATTTCTATTTCTCTATCAATGACAACTGCACAATACACAGCCCTACTCTCACCTCACGAAGCCAAGTCTTTTCTCAGAGTGCCAAACAGTTTACAGCAGCATTTGGTGTGGCACAAAGATGAGATGCCCAGGCCGGTTTTAGTAAATAACACTATATTGGATCTTCAGAGAAGTTTCCCTTTATTCCTGCAATTGGGAAATGTTATCAGGAACATGTACGTTTAAGTACTCCTGATAAAAGATTTGGAGGTCTTGCTGAGCGTGGTGGCTCATGCCTGTAATCCCAGCACTTTGGGAGGCTGAGGCAGGCGGATCACCTGAGGTTGGGAGTTCAAGACCATCCTGGCCAACATGGTGAAACCCTGTCTCTACTACAAATACAAAAATTAGCCAGGCGTGGTGTTGCGTGCCTGTAGTCCCAGCTATTTGGGAGGCTGAGGCAAGAGAACTGCTTGAACCCAGGAGGCAGAGCTTGCAGTGAGCCAAGACTGCGCCACTGCTCTCCAGCCTGGGTGACAGAGAGAGACCGTCTCAAGAAAAAAAAAAAAAAAAAAACTTGAGGGTCTTTAGCTCTAAAGACTCAATTCTCAGCTAGGTGCAGTGGCTCACGCCTGTAATCCCAGCACTTTGGGAGGCCAAGGTGGGCAGGTCACCTGAGGTCAGGAGATCAAGCCCATCCTGGCCAACATGGTGAAACCCCATCTCTACTACAAACAGAAAAATTAGCTGGGTGTGGTGGCGCACACCTGTAGTCCCAGCTACTCAGGAGGCTGAGGCAGGAGAACTGCTTGAATCAGACAGTTGGAGGTTGCAGTGAGCCAAAATCGTGCCACTGCACTCCAGCCAGCGAGACTCCATCTCAAAAAAAAAAAAAAGACTCCACTCTCACCAGCTCAGGGGAATTTCCTCCTATTCCTTCAGCGCATCAGCTCTCCAGAAAAGTTGTAATGCACACACTCTGCTTTTGGCCACCTCTATTTTGCTGCACTGCCTCTCAGAGAGTTTAGTTTCAGCTATTGTGATTCTCCTCCCCACTCTTTCTGACTGAGCTTGCTGGGGTATTTAATTTTCTTTCATTGGAGTCATTAGTCCTCACTGCCAGACTGACACCTTTTCCAATCTGTTTCCTCACTGCCCTCAGTGGCATTCTGTCTGCTGCTGTTAGGAAGGTCTAAGCCCATCTACATTAAGAACTGGAAGAAAATACTGAGGATGTCCTGGCTGGCCTTTGACTGGGGGTGACAGAAGGATGGGGAGTGGCAGAGATGGGTTGAACTGCTTGGTGGATGGGGACATTCTAGGCAGTCAGGCCGCCTCTCACCCTGCAGGCTTTACTTAAAATCTGAGCGGGAACATGGTCAGGCAGCTCTTTTGCTGGAGGAAGAAGCTTTAGTGGAATTTCTGAATGGCATCGGTTTTTTCCTAACTGCTCCTTCCACAAGCAGTTCTGAGGAACCAGAATAGAGGTCCTTGCTTGGCCAAGGAACTGTCTGTTTCTCTAGCTTCTGCTCTGCGGACTTCTTTCTCAGACTCCTCCCTTGGGGACTCGGAGCAGTGAGACTGAAAAGCAGTCTGCTTCCTGCCTCCCTCCATTCCTCCCTCCAGGAGCTTTTGGTAGGGATCATTCAGAATGACCCCGATGTCCTCCTCATGACACCACGCCAGGCTCAGGCACCCAGAAACCCAAGCCCTGTGCATCAGTGACTGGGTGGCTGGAAGTGGATGCCTTTCTTCCTAAATAGGTGTCAGGCACCTTCCAGTGCTTCTGTGAGGAGCAGTGTCCTTTCCAGTGACAGGGAGCTGGAGCTGACGCAGTGAGACCAAGCCGGTCAGACTAGGCAGCCCCTACATCCTCCAGGGAGCCAGCACCTCCAGGGGCTGGGACATGCAGATCAAGTGCGCCCAGGACCTGACTCACCCCCTCTGACAAGCCAGTTCCAGCAGCTCCGCTCTGGGCAGCCCTGAGACCCCCAAAAAGACGGTGCCAGAGCCCACACAGTCGAGCAGCTCCCAGTACTCCCACCAGCACTACCTGCACCTGGAGAGATGGAGGTTCTAGGAAGCCCTGATCCTTATCCCTTCCTGGCCACTGCACCCAGGCAAAATGCCTCCCTAGTCTGAGGCCAGGGGCTGAGGTGTGACTGGCTGAGATCCTCAGTGTGGGTGCAGAACGAGGGGGTAAGTGATTTCCCCAATGCATGAGGGAGAGTGTGGGAGTGAAGGCAGAACTAAGGTAGAATTGTATATTGTGTAGCCAGTTAATAATTATAATGCTATCACCCACTGCCAGGAGTAAATACTTAGGAAACTATGTAAGTTTTTGAAAAGCAGAGGAGGGCCTGGTACGGTGGCTCACACCTGCAATCCCAGCACTTTGGGAGGCCAAGGAGGGTGGGTCACCTGAGGTTGGGAGTTCAAGACTAGTCTGGCCAACATGTTGAAACGCCATCCCTACTAAAAATAAAAAATTAGCCAGGCACAGTGGCACATGCCTGTAGTCCCAGCTACTTGGGAGGCTGAGGCAGGAGGATCACTTGAACCTGGGAGGCGGAGGTTGCAGGGAGCCGAGATCGATCGCACCACTGCACTCCCACCTGGGCAACGAGAGTGAAACTCCGTCTCAAAAAAAGCACAGGAGAAACACTGGAAATGCTCTTATGAGTTATTTCTGAGTGATGAAATCAGGAATTTTTCTCTTTGTACTCTTCCTTCGTTCTAATGTCTTATAAGAATTTCAAGAAACAGAATGGGGGGAAAAGGTATACAGGAGAGACAGACCCCTGGCTGTGGGCTCCGAAGGGTGAAGTCACAGAAGGAAAGCCTGCTGTGGTCGAGCACTCGGCGCTGCCGAAGCCGGCATCGCTCTCCAGAACGTCCCGTCCCGTCCTGTTCCCTCATGCCGTGTCACAACACCCCCCAGGACGGCCAGAGGATGAAGAAACAGAACAAAGAGGCACCACCACTCTGGCAGGGAAGGGGTGTGTCTGTGACCCAGCACACACCCGTGTGGTGACCTGCACACTCACAGTCGTGTGGGCAGGACCCACTCCTGCTGCAAATCTGTGCGCAGTTAGGGCTGTGGTTCTGAATGAGCTGTTTGTTAAGGAAAACTGGATTGAAGGCAACAGCCTCCATGTAGGACTTCAATAAAATTGGAATTGAGGCAGCTTTGAGAAGTTCCTTGAAAAAAAGGTACCACTGAGTAAAGAAGGTGGTGAGGCATTTTTAAGAGTTCTCAGCTTGGCTACATCATGGAAGGTGAAACATGAATTTGGAACTCACTCAATGAGGCCATTTGTTACAAATAAGCCACAATTTTCCTCCTAGATGCAAACATTGCCATGCCTAGGTTCCTTCAGGGTTGCAGCAGACTTTTCTTCCAGAAAGCGGAACAGAGCTCCGCCTTCACGATGCGCCTTTTTCAGATGGCGCAGCTAGAGATGGCTGCTGCATTTCTTTGCAGCACATCAAGGCACACAAAAGAACTTAACCAGAATTCTCACACGAAGGCGCCTAAGCACAGCACGACTTCAACAGTGATTTGTGACCAAGACACAAAACACAATGTGAGACACCAAGTAACCGCCTCCAGAGAGCCCCCTCTCTTAAGTCTGACTGCCAGGATAGGAGCGAGGCTGCCGTGCGTCTGGCTTGGCACACAGGCCCCATGGAGCCCAGCAAGGCACTAGATGACTGACACTTGCCGAGGCTCCCGTGTGGGCTCAGGCGAGGAAGGGTGTGTGCTGTACACAATTTCAACTTTCTTGTCCACATAAACTGAACCACTTACTGATTTCCTCCATCACAACAGTGTTGTCCATTGCTATGTGGACCGCCAAGGAGCTCCACGTGTCGAAGACAGCAAGCTTCCTACAGAGAGTGGGAGGAGAGCAACCATAAGCTTTTCTACAATTCAAAGACACTTCATCTATCTCTGCAGCGACAACTGCTGGAAGGAGTGTTCGTGTTAGAGCTGCTTCTCGGATGAGAAGGGCCGGGGCTCCGAAAGTCCGGGCATAGCTAATGCCACAGACAGGAAGAAAGCTGAGGGTAAATCTGCCTCTTCTCGCCTGAGGCCCAGTGGTCCTTCCCTTGCCCCAGCCTCCATTCAGAGAGCACACGAAAGAGGCTTTTCAGTGGCCTGGCTTCCTGGTCTCACTGGCACAGAGGCAGAACTAGAACACGAACCCAGTTCTGAGAGGCTACGGGTTTCGCCAACTTCGAGGCAGGCCTCCCAGCACCTTTACACTCTGCTCTGCTCAGCCCTCCACAAACACGCTTAGCTGACAACCTAGGGGTCTGAGTCCTGGCAGGGAAACCTGCGGCTCCGCGGGGAGCACGACTGTGCATGCTAGCGAGCAGACACTGTGGCTCAGTTCCTTCTGAAGGAAGAGCAGATTCTCAGCCAAAGTCCAACAGGACTCCGATCTCATCCCAGGTGCCACGGAGATGGGTTCAGACGACCTCAACAAAAGCTAAGAAAACAGAAAAGGCCCGAGGCGGCAAGGACCTAGAGGTTCTGGGGACAGAATCTGGGACCTGTGTGCGGGAGGCCTGGGTGGGGTGGAGCATGGGACTGGGGTGACCACACAGAGTCCCACCCATGCACAAGCCCAGAGGAGACACTGGGAGGAGAGCCTGCTTCCCCATCTGGGCCGCCCTCCCCCTCCCCACTCCAGCCAGCCGCAGTGCCAAAGATGCAGCACAAGGGCCGCAGCGGCACTGGCAAAGCTGACGGGGACAGGGGGCAAACAAGGAAGCAGCGGCCATGTGGGTTGGTGGTCAGCGCTGTAGAGAATAGTAACATAAGAACGGGGCGTGGCACTATCTGGGCAGACATGGGGCACAACCCAGGCAGGTGTCGGGGGACGGGTCCAAGTGCCAGCACCAGATATGCAAAGGTGCTGAAGCCGGTTGTGTCCCAGGAACACAACAGAGTCACACCAGGGAGGTGGGGTATAGCCCCCCCCCACCTAGTCAGTAGGGAAGCGCCAGGGCGGTTCAGGGCAGAGTGGTGGCCAATGTGTTTTATGCAGATAGCTCTGCTGTTATTTGTTAAAGAGACTCTACGATGATAGAGAGAAGGAAGATCAACAAGAAGAAAAGAGATGGGACTTGGGCCAGCACAGGGAGTGAAAGGATGAATGCTCGTCAGAATCTGGACGTATATTGGATGAGCTCACTGAAGGAAAGAGGAGTCTTGGTGGGGTGGGGTAGCTCATGTCTGCAACCCCAGCACTTTGGTAGGCCGAGGTGGGTGGATCACAAGGTCAAGAGATCAAGACCATCATGGCCAACATGGTGAAACTCCGTCTGCTAAAAATACAAAAATTAGCCGGGCATGGTGGCATGCGCCTGTAGTCCCAGCTACTCAGGAGGCTGAGACAGGAGAACAGCTTGAATCCGGGAGGCGGAGGTGGCAGTGAGCCAAGATTGCGCCACTGCACTCCAGCCTGGCCCCAGAGCGAGACTCCATCTCAAAAAAAAAGAGCAAGAGGAGTCTAGAACAATCCCAAATTCTGGCTTGAGCACCTGAAGGAGTGCCGCCACTGTGGAAGCAGCAGGTTGGGGCCAGCACGAGCTCTGGCTGTCAGGTCACCATGCACCACGGATGCCCGAAGGGAAATGCAGAATAAGCAGCTGGACCTGAGCCTACAGTCCAGGGACAAATCAGCCCTGCAGGTGACCCTGGAAGCCAGTCCGCATGCCTGGGTGCCACAGCACGAGCAGGTTGGGGAGGATCATCCAGCAACAGGGGTGGGGGGCTAGTGGGGAGCGGGCAGGGGGCCAAGAGAAACAGTGAGCATGGCTGAATGGCCTGGTGCTTCCAGAGTGAGCGCCTGCACCAAGGGTCACCCGCTGCTGGCTAAGACAGAGACCGCAGCTCAGTTTCAGACCTGAAAACAGTGTGCCGCTAGCCTTGACAGGGCCACTCTAGGCAGCACCAAGAGGAAGTGTGAGTAGTGGGGAGCCACTGGACAGAGGACTCTGACGGGCACGCAGCGGGGACTGAGCAGGTGCCATGCCAAACACAGGGCAGGCCCAGGAGACAGAGGCAGCAGCAGGCGGGGGATGTGGGATGGGGAGGGGGTGATGTAAGAGAGACGGACGTGTGCAGGAGACCCCAGGGAACCTGAAAGAAAAGTTGGGTGGAGACAGTGACTGCCATGCTGAGGAGCGGGGTGAGGGGAGACAAGGCCATTTCAGCAATGTGGAACATGGGCACCTGAGGGCCTCGAGTAGGCTATAGGGCAGGTAGGTGCAGGAGGAGAGGCTTCAAGGGAGCTGGAGCTGGAGACAGGCTTGGGAGACACTGGCCTTGGCCTAATGGGGAAGAGGCCCTGAGGGTGCAAGTCCAAGGGGAACTGGCCAGAGCCTCCCCAAAAATGCTGGGATGCCAGGACACACGGAATCAGACCAAGTGACCCTGGACGGGTCAAGAGGAATGAAGAGCGGACACAAAACTGAAACCATACGCAAGTTTCTGGAACTGCAGGGAGGACCATTTCAGAGGAATCTGGGGAGCGGGAGAGGGGAGGCAGCAAGGAGCAAACACACAATGGGGCTGAGTGAGGCATGAGAGGAAGCAGGTGTGGGGGACACTTGCAGGCGCCGAGGTGCATGGGAAGGCGAGCCAGGCAACAGGGAGGCTCCAGGCAACACAAGGAAAACAGGCAGCAGGGCTCAGGGATGCCAGCCTCCAACAAGCCCACAGAGGTGGGAGGGCCCAGCACCTGCAGGGATGGCTGCAGACCAGTTTCAGCTGCAGGTGGGAGGCTGTAGGTTGTGCCAGGCTGTAGGTTGTCCCCATTAGATGCCACTATTACAGGTGGCTCCACAAGGAAGACAAAGAACAAGGGTCCAATCTGCCAGCCAGCATCTGAACTATGGTGTTCATTTATTAGAAAACACACACCCCCATTCACAAGACGACTTGGCCTGGTCATCTCCGAGCAAGCTCCCGAGGGCCCTGCAGCCAATCATTAGAGAGCCCTGATTTCCTGCAGCCATGAAGACTCAAGGATAACCGAAACCCCAGGGAACATCCATGCTGCCCCCGCTCAGCACTGGAAGTGCAGTACATACTTGAGGACCTGGGCAACAGTGTTCGGCCCGTACCACTGGCCTATGGACTTGCCTTCGCCAACTCCCATTTGCGCTGCAGGGAACAGATGCAGATTAGCGACACACTCCCACCCTGACCACCCCAACGCCCCCAGCCCTGAGCTCTGGTGGCATGTGGTGCCAGGACACACGTCACAGGAAGGCCTGGAGGGCACCCTACCCAGCCTCCAGACGTAAGGATGCCCCAACAAGGTGCGCGGAGGCGTGAAGGGACAGCTGAGGTCTCAAGGGCTGTCCTTCACTGTGAACTCAGATAAGGAGGGGAAGCCAGGAAATGAAGGGACCACTTCCTTCTATCAGTGAAGACAGTGCTCAAAAGTTGGCCTTGCTTGCAACAAAGGCCAGCTACTCTTGACTCACTCCACTTCAATCTGAGCATTCAAACTCACTGATGGGGCAGGAGGAAGAAGGGCCCTTCAGGAATGAGGCCAATTTTCTCATATTGTGCTAAGTACCAGGCACTGCAGGCCACAGGGACGGCCGGGAGGGCAAGGCCCCGCAGGGCCCGGGCGGGAGCACCCACAGCAGGGCCCGGATGGGAGCACTCACAGCAGGGCCCAGGCGGGAGCACCCACAGCAGCGCACAGGCGGTCAGAGGCCCGTGTGGTCTAAACATCCCGCAACACCAGAAAAGTTCTTGGGGGAAACCGACCACTCCACCGTCTCCCAACAGCCCGGGCAGGGCCCGGCACAACCTACAGCCCCCACCTATCTGGTGAATGGAGTAGCAACTGTCCTTCCTGTCGATGAATGCGTTGAGGACGCTGAAATAGCTGTCCGGCTGCCTCTTCCTTTGTGTCCACCTCCAATCTATTGGAAAAAAACTACAGGTCAGCACTACCGTAAACACGAGAAACAAGTCTTCACTTTCACAAACACTCAATGTACAGGTGGCATCCAAACCTTTTTCGGGATCTCTTTGTTTTTCTGAGACGGAGTCTCACTCTATTGCCAGGCTGGAGTGCAGTGGTGCGATCTCGGCTCCCTGCAACCTCTGCCCCCCGGGTTCAAGCGATTCGATTTTCCTGCCTCAGCCTCCTGAGTAGCTGGGACTGCAGGCACGTGCCACCACACCCAGCTAATTTTTTGTATTTTTAGTAGAGATGGGGTTTCACTATGTTGGCCAGGATGGTCTTGATCTCTTGAACTCGTGATCCGCCAACCTCGGCCTCCCAAAGTGCTGGGATTACAGGCGTGAGCCACCATGCCCAGCCCGGAAACTTTTAAAAGTAAAAACTCATGCTTTCCAGGATTTCAAATGCAAAAATGACAAGTTAGCAAAACAAATCTGTACAGAAAACAGTTTCAGTGACTTAAAACATTGATCAGCACCAGATGAGGTGGCTCATGCCTGTAATTCAGGCACTTTGGGAGGCTGTGGCAGGCGAATCACCTGAAGTTGGGAGTTCAAGACCAGCTTGACCAACATGGAGAAACCCTGTCTCTATTAAAAATACAAACCGGGGGTGGTGGTACATGCCAGTAATCTCAACTACTCGGGAGGCTGAGGCAGGAGAATCACTTGAACCCAGGAGGCAGAGGTTGTGGTGAGCCGAGATCGTGCCATTGCACAGCCTGAGTGACAAGAGCAAAATTCTATCTCAAAAAAAAAAAAAAAAAAAAAAAATTTTCAAAATTTTTTTTTTTTTTTTTTCCAGACAGGGTCTAACTCTGTTGCCCTGGCTGGAGGGCAGAGGCACAATCTCAGCTCACTGCAGCCTCCACCTCCTGGGTTCAAGCAATTCTCCCACATCAGTCTCCCATGTAGCTAATTTTTGTAGTTTTTTGTAGAGATGGGGTCTCACCATGTTGCCTAGGCTGATTTATCAGCTTTCTCTAAAGTCAGTTTTTTAAACAAGTGGGTCATTACTCAAGAAAACCCCAAGTTCTATTTTGTGTTTTACCTGTGACCTGCTCTAAAGTGCCCTGACTCCACAGTCCCCTTTGCTTACTAAGAACACCATGGCCAGCGTCCTCCCCAGGGCTGTGACTCACCTCGGCCTAGGTGCCGGCACACCAGGGCTTGGGCAAAGATCATCTGTCCACACCGCAGCATGCAGCCCCAGCCTGTGTCCGAGGTGGGGCCTGTCCCCCCTGTCACGGCAGACAGAGAGAGAAGTGCTCATGGCTAGACGGCCTCACAGGCCAAGAGCCCACTGGAGGAGGCAGTAGGTCAGTCCCGCACCGCAGGTACCAACTCCCTCAACTATCAGCTCCACCTGGGGCAACACACACCTCTTAGGACTCAGTAACACCAAGGGCCACATTCACTGGAGAGCGAAATGTCCTGACAACCTCCTCAAAATGGGCAAAACACGTGAACAGGTCAGTCATGGAGCAAAAGGAGTGTCTGACAAACACAGGAAGACACTGATCCCCGTAAGTCATGCAGAAAACGCAAAGTTAAAACAAGAAAAGTCATTTTCCAATTATCAGAAAGGCAGAAACTCAAAGGCCTGCTGACACCCAGTGTTGCTGAGAGTACAGGAGAGGCCGCCAAGGCAGCAAGGCAGCCCTCACTGCACAGGTGCCTGGGCCCGGGCCCTGGCCCTCATGGCCGCTCCCTGGGGCCCAGAAAGATGGACAACACACAGCATGGAATAGCGTGGCATGTGACAGACACTTGCGAAACACTGTCAGCCCACAGCAGGCAAGAGGCATGTGGGTGGCTGCACGCCAGGGAGAGAAGCAGAGATTCAGGCGACAGACCACAAGGTTTGCCCTGTGCCCACACTTGGGCTTCCAGCAGCTTCCCCACACACTGACAAGGACAATAAACCCTGTGTTTTGGGGCAGTGGTGGCTGTCACACACCAACAACCCAATCAGCAGTGCCCATGATCACCCTTGCTCCACTGCTGATAAAAACAAATCATCTCAGAGCCAGGCATGGGGGTGTGCACCTGTAGTCCCAGCTACTCAGGAGGCTGAGAAGGGAGAATTGCTTGAGCCCAGGAGTTCAAGTCCAGCCTGGGCAACACAGTGAAACCCCACCTATTGAAAAAATTAAGGCCGAGTGCAGTGGCTCACGCCTGTAATCTCAGCACCTTGGGAGGCCAAGGCGAGCAGATCACAAGGTCAGGCGATCAAGACCATCCTGGCTAACACGGTGAAAATCCGTCTCTACTAAAAATACAAAAAATTACCTGCGCGTGGTGGTGGGCACCTGTGATCCCAGCTACTCGGAAGGCTGAGGCAGGAGAATCACTTGAACCCGGGAGGCAGAGGTTGCAGTGAGCCGCAATCGCAACACTGCACTCCAGCCTGGGCGACAGAGCGAGACTCCGTCTCAAAAAAAAAAAAAGGAAATTAATAATTTAAAAAAATCATCTCTGTGGGACCAGAGAAGGAGACACACCACACTTGACCTTGAGAACGGCAACAGGGCTGCTTCATCTGCAGCGGTTATCTCCAGCCTCCACCTCCTCCACAAGGCCTCCGCCAAACCAGAAAGGCTTCACTGGAGCCCTGTTCTCCTTCCCAGCCTGCGGCAGAGTCACTGTGAAGGAGAGGGAGGCTGGGAACAAACTGCATCCACATCCGCAAGGAGAGCAGGCTCAGAGCAGCTGCGAAACACGTGTGCAATGCACAGCCCTTCCCGGGGCACATCTGACAAGTCACAACATGAAGTGTCAACCTAAGGGGACATTGTCTTATGTCCCTATGCGTCAGTGTTCTGCAATGCCAAGCCGCTGTGGCTATTTTACTCTCACCTCACTTCAGGATAAGGAATGAAACCACCCCTAGAAGAGGGGCCAAACCCCGGCCCGGCACTGAGGCAGCGTAAGGTAAGCCCTGCCCCTCACCTCCGGCCTCAGTTATCCACCAGTGAGAGGCAGGGCTGAGAAGCAGTCCCATCTCCTTCCAGCTCCAGGGCATACAGAAATGATGGAGTGCACTTTAGTGTTACATAAAAACATGTCACCTGGCCCTTCAGATCTCCCTGCAGGTAAGTGTGGAAAATACTAAACAAGATAAGGACTATGGAGAATGGCTGCCAAACATTCTGGACCTAAGTAAGAAACACACTGTATTCAAATACTCAGACTAAAACTCAAATCCCCGAAGCGGCGTGCGGCCTGCCTACAACGGACACACTGTTTCCTACACCGTTCTGTCCTACATTTAAGACAATGTTGGCCGTGACTCAGATACTGATTTCCAGCTCCAGTAATAAGCGGTGATTGGCAGTTGAAAACGCACTGCCCTAGGTAGAATCAGGAGCCTTGGGTTGGATTCTAGCCCTGACACAGCTACATGTGAGGCCTCGGCCAATTCATTTAACCAGGACTGCTGTGAAGATTCAGATGAACTACGCAGCATATTGAAATCAAATCTACAAGCCTAAGTTCTCCTTCCTAAAAACACGTACACTTTGTCCCACACTGTAATAAATCCGAGTACTTACCAATGGCTGGAAAGTTTTTCCTGTATGTAAACCAAAGTCTAGATGCCACATCAGACAAGATCTCGTCCTTTTCTAGAGGTTGTTTAAAAGAAAAAAAAAAAAACACACACACACAATGCCTTAAGTTTGCAAGTCACATGTTATGGCAGAGTTAGCAGAGAACAATTATCATCACAAAATGCTTCTGCAGGCCAAGCGGTCCGAGCAGGGTGGGCTGCAGCATGGCCGATACCTGTGAAAATGCTGTATTTTCTACCCAGTATCCAAACGGGCTCTGAGGTCTCAGGGAAATCTTCAAACTCGGCAAACCGGAGAGTGTCGTAGGTCAGAGTAGCTGTTGAAACCAAAGACGCACAATCATCAGACATTTATAATTTCATAAAGTGGTATCAAAAAGGACATTTATAGCACTTCTGTGCTAAAGAGAACAACTGTAAATTCTTGCAATGACAGCACACCCTCTTGCATCTCCGGCCTACCATGACTCCACCATGGATGGAGTAAACTCGTGGGAATACACAGGAGGCCATGCTGGCCAGCTGCTCTGCTAAGGTATGGGGACAGGGAGGTGGGGCCAGCATGCCACTTCCTAAGCCTTTGTCTGACAGCAGACATGAGGGTGAGAGGCCAAGTTAGGGGCCAGCCTGAGGGGAGAGAAACCAAAAGAAATAACATAAAGAGCCACCCGATTCGAGCACTTACTTTAGACTTAAAAATGTTTGGGCCGGGCGCAGTGGCTCACGCCTGTAATCCCAGCACTTTGGGAGGCCGAGCGAGGCAGGTGGATCAAGAGGTCAAGAGATCGAGACCATCCTAGCCAACGTGGTGAAAGCCCGTCTCTACTAAAAATACAGAAATTAGCCAGGCTTGTTGTCGGATACATGTAGTCCCACAGCTACTCGGGAGGCTGAGGCAGGAGAATGGCTTGGACCCGGGAGGTGGAGGTTGCAGTGAGCCAAGATCCCACCACCATACTCCAGCCTGGCGACAGAGCGAGACTCCGTCTCAAAAAAAAAAAAAAAAAAAGTTTAAAACATCCAAGACAAACATAAAATGAAACCACCCCCTACATCTTTGTGTGCAAGGAAAGCCAAAGATGAAACAGAACAAGGAGTCATTTTTCATGGCCATCCTAAGGTTTACCAGATGTCACCTTGGCAGCGCATTCACAGTCACTGTGATGAAGGCACATGCTCCAGGGGCAAGAAACACTGAGCTGCTGGGAAGACTGGGGTTCTGGTCTCCCCTAAATTCCTGGTTAGGGGCAGGTGCTGGAGAAGTGTGGGGTGCTACTCCAAGGTAGAAAGTTAACCTCTGGACACTGAGAAATCAAGCTCTCTACCAAGTCCACAGAGGTACCTGGGTACAAAGGGCCTAGTGATCAAGAACTGAACCTGTTTTCATTTCAACAATGCTACCAGAAGGGCACTGCCACCACTTCCATGTGGCAACACGCCACTTTCTAAGGAGGTGGCTGGCTGCAGAGCCACAGAGTTTACCTGCTGTGCTATTGAGCCCTGCACACCATCTTACTCTGTTTTACTTCAGTTAAGAAACTAGGCCAGGCGCAGTGGCTCATGGCCATAATACCAGCACTATGGGAGGCCGAGGCGGGCGATCGCCTGAGGTCAGGAGTTTGAGACCAGCCTGGTCAACATGGTGAAACTCCATCTCTACTAAAAGTACAAAAATTAGCCGGGCACGGTGGTGGGTGCCTGTAATCCCAGTTACTCAGGAGGCTGAGACAAGAGAATCACTTGAACTTGGGAGGTGGAGGTTGCAGTGAGCCGAGATTGCACCACTGCACTCCAGCCTCGGCGACCAGAGTGAAGCTCCATCTCAAATAAATAAATAAATAAAATAAACTAGAGAGGCCCAGGATCTTCCTGCCCACAGAACTGTGGCTGAGGATACCCATGTCACACACTGTCCCCAAAAAGAAGGTGCCAGCCAGCAGCAAGGCACCAGCCCAAACACCCATGTGGCGAGATGTGCATCGCGTATTCTGGGGTGGCACCCGAGGCGCCTCCCTCCAGCTGCTCCTCAGGCAACCTGGAACACGCAGTTCCCATCTGCTGCCTCTCCAGCTCTGACGGTGTCTGATCACCCATTCTTCACCAGCAGCTTCACAGCAGTCTTTTGAAAATCAAACACATATGAATTTTTCCCACATCTAAATTTACTTTTTGATAACAACCCCACACTTTGATAAGAATGACACACGCTAATTATAAAAAACGCCGAAGACTACAAAAATACACAAATCACATGAAGCCTCATCACCCAGCAATGCCTCTCCTTCCAGAAGCCTTTCTGCATAGGTTCGTAGCTGAAATCATACTAATCCCGCGGTTTCCTCAGAATTCTACATAAACACAGAGCTCCACCTAAGCTGATACTATAAATAAAGCTCCTTGTTTACATCACAGACAGCTCGAGCATCCCTGCGTGTGTGTACTTCTGTGCTGTGCACAATCCCCTCGGGGAGGCAGGGGGCAGGGTGCTGGCTCTGGCCCCTGGCAGTCGGAATTCAAAGCCCAGCCTGGGTGCTGGTAAAATGTAGTTTCCTGGGCCACTCGCTTAACTCTTAAGTGTCCATCATCCATAAAATGGGATAATAACAGGATAGCCTCACAACATGGTTGTGATGTTTCCATCAAACACTTCCAGTGAGGTGCTGGCTGGTAGACAGAAGGGCTCCAATGTCAGCTGTGTCATTAGCATCAAGGACTCAGAGCCACAGGGTCAAAGGCACACACATTTTATTATACCCAAAAGGCTTAATTATATGTACAGCTGATTCCCAAACACACGGCTGGGAAGTACTTGCCAGCATCTCCCTCAGCACAGGGAGAACTAACAAACCCACAACAGAGGGCCCCATGCGCGTTGTTTAAAGAATTCTCAGCTGCAGGAGACCCAGGCCCCTCTCTGCCCTTTTTCTATAGTGCTGTAGCTTCCTGAGCAAAACGACAGGTGTTACAGAGTTGCTGGGGCCAGATGAAACAAGCTTTAACAAGCTTTCCACAGCAGGACTTGGTGTCCAAGAGTTCTGCGCTATTTTTTTCTTTTTTTGAGACAGGGTCGTTTTGTCACCCAGGCTGGAGTACAGTGGTGCAATCATCGCCTACTGCAGCCTCAAGCTCCCAGGCTCAATCAATCCTCCTGTCTCAGCCTCCTGAGCAGCTGAGACTACAGGCATGTGCCACCACACCCAGCTAATTATTGGAATTTTTTTTTGTAGAGACGTTGCCAAGCTGGTCTCAAGCTCCTTGGCTCAAGCAATCCACCTGTCTTGGCCTCCCAACATGCTGGGATGACAGGCATGAGCCACTGCACCTGGCCCCCAGGAGCTCTGCTCTTATATATTTCACTCTTCCATGCTTTCACAGACAGTATCAACCAAACTGCTTGGTACTGTGAATAAATAATTTAAAGTCCAAGTTTACATTGTCTTTCACCTTTTTATATATATAAGGTTACTTGCTTCTGCACATGATTACAAAAACTGAGTTGAGATGAATTAAGGCCCATGTCTGTCTTTTTAAAGACTTGAAAAAATTCATGATGTCCCTGCTACCTCTCTAAAGCCACTCCGGAACCTTCAGAAGTCACTGCTGTTCTTTGACCTCTAGGCTTTATCCAATACACAGACTCAAATCCACAAAATTTATTCTCAAGGAAAAAGGATGCAAACGCCACTGTAATTTCAATTTCCAACGCTGCAGGACAATGATTCCATCTTGCTGCTAGAACATTCTTCTGATATTTGAGATGGCTCCAAGGTACCAGCTTTGAACTAAAGATACGCATATCTTTTATTTAAAGCACTGCAGAGCTAAATGAACACTTTGGCAAGTATCTCTTTGTAGGCTACAGATGTTACTTAGGATGGGATTATGTCCAATAAACCTGTTGTAAGTTGAAAATACTGTCAGTCAAAAATGCACTGAGACCAAGCATGGTGGCTCACGCCTGTAATCCCAACACTTTGGGAGGCCAAGGCAGGCACATCACCTGAGGTCAGGAGTTCAAGACAAGCCTGGTCAACATGGTGAAACTGCATCTCTATTAAAAACACAAAAAATTATCTGGGCGTGGTGGCAGGTGCCTGTAGTCCCAGCTACTCAGAAGGCTGAGGTGGGACAATCACATGAACTCAACAGATGGAGGCTGCAGTGAGCTGAGATCGCACCACTGCACTCCAGCCTAGGTGGCAGAGTGAAACTCCATCTCAAAAAAAAAAGGAAAGAAAAAATGCATTGAATACATGTAACCTACCTGGCATCAAAGCTTAGCTCAGCCTGCCTTAAACGCGCTCAGAACACTCACATTAGCCTAGAGTTGGGCAAACTCAGCTGGCAAGACAGTGCCCCGAAGAGCATGGGTCATTTACCCTCCTCATCATGTGGCTGACGAGGAGCTACCTGGCATCTCCAGAGTATCTGGGGACACAATGTTAGCCCAGGAAAAGATCAAAATTCGAAACATGAAGTCTAGCTTCTACAGAATGCATATTGCATTCACAGTACTGTAAAGTCAAAAAATTGTGAGTCAAACCATGGTAGTTTGGAGATCATCTGTATTTCAGAAGAATGTGGCATATGGCATCAGGAAAAGGACCATATCGTTGAATCAAAGTCTGTAGTATCAGAATCTGGAAACTGAGAAACTTCTACGACATCCATCTCCTCATATTAAAAATATACATGATAAGAGAACAGGAAAAGTAGATAAGGAAGAAAAGGAACCAGGCTCACTCTGAAAGCAGGGTAACAACACCTGGGCAGCTGGGAAGCTGAGGGATTTCCATCACAGAAGCAGTGAAATGCAAAGCAGGTGAATTTCTTAGGTTTATTGGCAAACTTTACAGGCAAGGAAGCCAACTTCAGAGTGAAGGGAGTAAGAGGTGTTCCATTAAGTTCAAATACATCACCACACCTCCAACTGTAACTGTGACAATTACAGGTGTGTGGCCTCAGATTCGTCACTGCATGGACCATCAAGGAGACCAGGAAACCCGAGGGCAGCAAACCAAGGGGCAACCACAGTGCTTGGCAGTGAATAGGAGCGGCGCAGCCAAGGCGAACATGACCCATGGGGTCCTTAAGGAGGGCTCCCACACCGCGGTTTCCCAAGCTGCGCTACTCCTCTGTCTAGAGAAATGCACTCCCGCCCTCCCCCAGAAACCTGCCCTCTGCTGGGTGTGAGTCACACATTTCCTAGGACCAGCTGCAGACACACTGGAAACACGGTGCCTTTGCTTCTCCCACCATACTGCACTGTCCTTTCTATACCATGGAAGATGCTGCTAGCAGGGTGTGTCCACACGTCACACCCCTGGAGCATGTTCCCCACAGCCAGGAGCACCAGCTGTGGAGTCAGAAGTCTGAGCCCACCACTGAGCAGCCATGCGACCTCAGTGGCCTCACTGTGAAATGGACAAGCTAAGGCACAGAGAGCTCAAAACCGCACGGGGAGAATAAGCAGTTTCAGGGCCTGCCTTCTCAGATCAAAGACAGGTGAGCAGTCAACACCCAGCGTGGATGGGACTCATTCTGTACCCAAACGGGGTGCAGCACTGAGTACAAGGCAACAGAGACCCAACCAAACGTGAGTCTCCTCCAAGAGATGTGACTGCATTGAGAGCAGGGGGCTGCCACCACACCTCACGGGCTGGTTCCATGGACCCGCGGGATGTGCAGTGGCTCCTAAAAAAAGCAGATGAATACTCTCATCCCTTCAGTTATGAGCATGTCCTCCCTGTGCTTCCCCACGTTGCCCCTCTTGTGCTGGAGGACAGGAGGGAATCCCCTAGGCAGGCCACCTGAGCAGACCTCACCTGTCTTGGACACCCCCACAGCTCCACCTGAAAAGGAGGACACAATGAGGAGCCATGGACTGAGGCGCCCAGAACAGCAAAGAGAGCTCCCTGACCTTCCAGATCTTACTTTATAACGGAGGAGGGAGAGGTCTTCCGGAATTAACACTTCTAATTTCTTTTGTTTTTTTGAGACAGAGTTTCACTCTTGTTGCCCAGGCTGGAGTGCAACGGCCCAATCTCAGCTCATGGCAACCTCTGCCTCCCAGGTTCAAGCAATTCTCCTGCCTCAGCCTCCTGAGTAGCTGGGATTACAGGTGTGTGCCACACCCGGCTAATTTTGTATTTTTAGTAGAGACGGGGTCTCACCACGTTGGTCAGGCTGGTCTCCAACTCCTGACCTCAGATGACCCACCTGTCTCAGCCTCCCAAAGTGCCAGGGTTACAGGTGTGAGCCACCGCGCCCGGGCAACACTTCTAATTTCTACTGAGATCTGTTTCTGGAGTCTGACAGCCTGCCCGATAGCTATAGCGCAGACACATGCCTGAGCTTCTTCAAGCCCCAGAGTGCTCACCCACGCAATGGGGGCACAGCCACCAGTTTTTCCCAGTGGTGAGAACCTGCAACGGGTGCAGAACTGATGTTCACAATCACTCACACTCGCAGATCAACCAAAGTGATGGTTCCATTCTCAAACATTCCGGCCCTGTCACTCAAGCTGGAGTGCAGTGGTGTGAAGCTCACTGCAACCTCCCCTCCTGGACTCAAGGGATCCTCCCACATCAGCCTCCTGAGTGGCTGGGACTACAGACATGCACCATCATGCCTGACTAACTTTTGTTTTCAGTAAATGGGGTTTTGCTATGTTGATGAGGCTGGTCTCAAACTCCTGGGTTCCAGTGATCCACCTACCTCAGACCCCCAAAGTGCTGGGACTACAGGTGTGAGCCGCCGGCCCAGCCAAGTTCCTTCACTGACTCTCAGATGAATGAGATCCATGTGGGCCTGAAGCCAGCTGCCTCGGCAGATCTCCACGGAGAGACTCTCGTCTTATTTCACAGCCTCTGTCATAATTTCATCATCTTCACATGCTGTATCATGTTATATATAAGGTAATTTCACACAGCTCCTGAGAAAAGGAGTCAAATCTCAAAAAAAATACCCATTAGCCAGGCGCAGTGACTCACGCCTGTAATCCCAGCATTCTGGGAGGCCGAGGCAGGTGGATCATCTGAGGTTAGGAGTTCAAGACCAGGCTGGCCAACATAACGAAACCCTGTTGCAGTGATCCAAGATCACACCACTGCACTCCAGCTTGGATGACAGAATGAGACTCCGTCTCCAAAAAAACATACATTATTTAAAAAAAAAAAATACCCATCTCCAGACTCCTAGATAAGATTTTAATTTGAAATAAGATGACATGCAAGGCCAGGTGCAGTGGCCCACGCCTGTCATCCCAACACCTTAAGAGGCCAAGGTGGGAGCATCAGTTTGAGATCAGCCTGGGCAACACAGGGAGACTCTGTCTCAAAAAAAAAAAAAAAAAAAAAAAAACGTTAGCTAGGCATGGAGGCGCATGCCTGTAGTCTTAACTGCTCAGGAATGCGAGCCAAGAAGATCACTTGAGCCCAGGAGGAGACCGAGGCTGCAGTGGGCTGTGGCTGCAACACCGAACTCCAGTCTAGGGGACGAAGTAGGACCCTGCCTCAAAAACAATTTTAAAAAAGATGACACGTAGGAGGAACAAGGTGGAGAGGCAGGGTGGACGAGATGGCTCACGCCCAGCACTTTAGTAGGTGGAGGAAGGCGGATCACTTGAGGTCAGAAGTTCGAGAACAGCCTGGTCAACATGGTGAAACCCATCTCTACTAAATACAAAAAAAAATTAGCCAGGCATGGTGGTGCACACCTATAATCCCAGCTACTCAGGAGGATGAGGCAGGAGAATCTCTTGAACCCCAGAGGCCGAGGCTGCAGTGAGCCAAGATAGAGACGCTGCACTCCATCTAGTCTGGGTGACGGTGAGACTACATCTCAAAAAAAAAAAAAAGACGGAGAGGTACTGTACACTTTAGGACAGAATCCCCCATAGAAGCAGTTCTCCCATTTGGTCAGCTGGATCCCAGGCACCCGATTTTCCACACCCTCTTCCCTGGGACTTCTGCAACCACAAGCAGAAGAGGGCAGATGGCATTTTAATATGGTAATTCCACTGGAAAAAAGCCCTGTGATTTAATATTATTAATTTGACAGGCAGAAATGTACGGAACTGTACTGAATCAATTTAACCAACTTCTCTCCATTTAGTACCAATTACACTTCATTCAACCAGGGAGGACTACAAAAAATATCCAGCGAGTAGATCTAAGAGCTTGCTGTAAAGCACTTCATTTCGAAGACATCTTCCTAAAACATTTAGAGGTTTATTTTCCAAAAGATTTATATTTTATAAATTAAACAAAGGCTTCTTCTTTTCTTTTACAGAACTCTTACGTTTAAGATAACAGTTTGCATATGATTACTACTTTTTTTTTTTAGAATCCTTGAGAGTTTACGTGAGGATGCTAGTAGTTCAGTCCTGAATGAAAAGAGAAAAAGAGAGAAAAGAACTCCAAATTCAGCTACATCAGAAAACTAGAAAACACGGTTTCGGTGCATACACTGGGCAGAACGTGCACATTAAAACTCACTACCCTGCTGTGAGCAGCCTTTGCATTCATTACATGTTATGCTAACATACTGGATTTATGTTAAATTCCACAAACTGAATGTTTTTATAGAAGGGGAATGTGTAGGTTATTATTAATTCAAACTCCGCTTTTCTGATTACCAACCACATGCCAGACACAAGTGACACACTAGAAACACAAGCATAAGATACCAGCTCTATCCTCAAGGAATGGGCAGCATAGCTATTTAAGCGCTGGCACCTGCCAGTCCTCTGAATGGGGAGTGTGATTTTAGGGTCAATGCTAGGGACTGGCGGAGAACACAGCCACACCATGGCCTGCCTGCCTGCCACCTTCCAGACCTCCCCACACCCGCGGAGGCCCCTGGCCTCTTTTCTTTCTCACCCACACTCAGACCCTGGGTGACCTCATCTGATGTGACCTCCAGTATATCCCCAGCCCAGGCTTATTCTTTTAGCTCCAAACCTGTAGACCCAAAAGCCCGCTGGGCATTGCTACAAGGATGTCTAATAGGCACCGCACATTCACACACATAAATCCAAACTCACGACAGAAAGCTTTCCACCAGACAGGACCTCCCCAAGTCCTCTCCATCTGAGTTTCTTGGCTCAGGCCATACCCTGTGGGACCATCTTTAACTCCTCCCTTCCTACCCATCCCTCTCCCAACTTCCAATCTGTAAACAGATTCTATTGTCTCAACCTTCAAAACACATGCAGAAGTCCACCTCTTACCCACCAGGAGCTAAGCCACTGGCATCTCCTTGCTGGCTTGTTCAAGAGTCTCTTAGCTGGCCTCCCTGCCTCTGCCTTGCCCCTCCTGCAGTATATTCTCAAAAGAGATGCCAGAGCAAGGCTGTTAAACACAGCCTATCATGTTACTCCTCCCCTGGAACAAAACCTTCCGAAGGGTTGCCATCCTATTCAGAATAAACCCTGAAGTACTCACTACGACCTAGCAAGGCACCACCACTGAGCCCAAGTCACCTCTCTAGCCTCAGCTCCTGCCTCTCTCGCCGCCACCCGCTGCCCCCAAGCCACACCAGGCTCTTGCTACTTGCCCTTCCTCCTACACGGCTCTTCGGTCTTGGTCAGAACTGCACCTTCAGAGTGACAGCTTTCCTGGCCATCCTGACTACAATTTCAGTTCTCCTCATCCTGTCATCCTTGGTCCAAATCACTGTCCCCCAGCAGCCACAGACGTTGGGGCTAATGCTGGTCTTACGTCCAGAACATCGGCTACCTCCGGCGGTTTTCATCCATGCTATTTACTTCTCTGGTCCTAGTGTCTACAGCAATGCCTAACACATACTTGGCAGTGAGCAATAAACAGCGTATTGAATGAATGACTACCAGGACAGAGAGAAACTATATTACACATGGTCGAGGAAGGCAGGATCTTCAAGAACTCCAGAGATCAAAGGAGGGTGGATCGTTTTTTTTTTTTGAAACGCAGTCTTGCTCTGTCGCCACGCTTGAGTGCAACGGCACAATCTTGGCTCACTGCAACCTCTGCCTCCTGGGTTCAAGTGATTCTCCTGTCTCAGCCCCCTGAGTAGCTGGGACTACAGGTGCCCACCACCATGCCTGGCTCATTTTTGTATTTTTAGTAAAAACAGGGTTTCACCATGTTGGCTAGGATGGTCTCAATCTCCTGACCTCGTGATCCACCCACCTCAGCCTCCCAAAGTGTTGGGATTATAGGTGTGAGCCACCGCACCTGGCCAGAGTGGATCATTAATCATCCCTGAAAGGAAATACAGCATCAACTTAGAAGGAAAAGTCCCCATGATATCCTACAAACATCATATAAGTTTTTATCAGCATGAACAGAGACCTTTAAATGCAAACACCTTTTCTATTTTGATCCCACAAGCAGCAGCATCCAGTGTCCGTATCATCATGTCAATTTGGTTGTCAAGGAAAAATAAGAGATAAAAACAAAGTAACATCATGTAAGAACATAACTGTTCTCCTAACTTGATGATTTTCACATTTTAAGTCATATGACTGACACTAAACTGTGTATTTGACCTTAACCAAGTCTCTCACATAATACTTCAGCCTCAAGGTATCCAAATGATGGAGGCAGGAGGCAGACAAACACTAGGCAGACAGGGGCAGGAACCAGTGAAACCCAATCTTCATGCCACACTTTAAAGTTAAAGCCTGAAAGCCAATCTACGAGTCTCGGATAAATCCAAGGACTGGATTTAGAATCTCTCTTGCTTGTTTCCTCTCTTTCCCTCCATTCCGTTTCCCTCCCTTTCTCTCCTGCCCTTCCCTTTAAAAAATAATTTTTTTAAAAAAGAGAGAATCTCTCTTCCTGTTTGGTTGCACTTTCCTCTGATTAATCCCCACCCTTCACCTATTTTACACATACCTACCCTTCTTTAATTGGCTTATTACACTGTTGTCCCCACCTTTGGGTGGTGACTTTATTTTAGCCTTTTTTGCATACCCACAAACCAATTGGCATACACTCCTCATTCTGGGCCCATAAAAGCCCTGGACTCAGCCGCCAAGAAAGACCACTCAACTCTGGGTAGAAGACCATCGCTGAGTCCCCTCTCTGCTATGAGCTGTTTCATCACTCAATAAAACTATTCTCCACCCTCTTTACCCTTCAATTGCCAGCATAATCTCATTCTTCTTGGATGTGGGACAAGAACTAGGGACCCAATACATGCAGGTACAAAGAAGGCTGTAACACTGTGGCCCTCTGCCCTCTGCTGGCAAATGGCAGCTGCCCCACATGACAGGAAGCAGCAATGGGAAGCAGCATCAGGGCAGAGCCAGCCCCAGAACTATAGGCTGGGACAGGGCAATGGGTGTGACACAGCTGTTGACACACCGTAACATCCCCTCTTCTTGGGCTTCAGGGTTGCAAGCACCCCTACATGGGTGCCATTGCCTTCCCCCTGTCTGGACACTGGAATCTACCGTCCCCTCGTCTGGACGCTGGAGTCCACTGGGAGAGTTGCTTGCCACATGTCCAGCTGTAAGCTCTGCAGAGCCCACACTCGGTTGCTGGTGCTTGGAACAGCTGGCAGGACCCTGCACTCACTCACTCTCACACCCACTCAGGCCAGGGGCTGAGCATGGAGTCATGGTGGCCATGGCATCCATGCCAGAGTGCAAACCAGGTGCCACCGGGCGGGTCAAGCAGACAGGGCATCTCCTGCGGCAAGCCTGGACCCAAGCAAGGCCTAGGCAGGCTATCACCAGCCAGAGGTCTCCAGCTGGCAAAGTGGCTGAGAAAAATCCTGCATCGCAAATAACAACAGTAAAAAAAGTAAACAAATAGTACACAGCTGTAAATAGCACAACTGTGTCTGACAGTTATTTTAAAAACAAACTTCACAAGATCTACACCTGGTCAACATGCTCTTAGGGAGTCAGGGCTCCAGCTTCCTCCAGCCACCTAACACATTTACGCGGTGAGCTGCTACAGACCATTTAAATAGATATTGGCCACACACATTAGAGTTTTCCAACTCAGATCTTGGTAAATTTACGTTGTAGCTGGCAGGAAAAGTAAAAACAATGCCTTTCAGAATGACAGAATTAAACCAGATGAAAATCTTCCTTTACAGACGGGGGATACTTGATAGAAGGCAAATCAGTTCCCACAAAGGATGAGAGGACTAAAGCTAGACCGCTACTGGGGAAGCGATGGGTTTCGTACTGACTTAATATATCTTGCCAAGCATAACAGGATAGGCAAAAACACCAACACTCCACACACACACACACACACACACACACACACACACACACACTCCCTCCCTCCCTCCCTCTCTCTCTCTCTCTCCCCCCCCCCCCCTTAGGACCCCAAGAAACTAAGACCGATGAGACAAATTTACTGTTTCTCTTTCTCGTCACGGAAAAGAAGCCTGGAGGATCTACTGGTTACTAAATGGAAGACAAAAACAAAAACGATGCGTATACTGCCATGTACACGGCATGTTTCTCGCCTCCAGCCAACCAGTAACTTCATAAAAGTTAAGAGAGTTTCCATCCCTTCACGCTCGGCTGCGGGAAGGCTACGCTTTCACCCGCCGCTCGCGTCCCCGCCCGGACCGCGGCCGCCCAGTCCGCCACGGCGCTTCTGCCCGCCCGGCAGGCCCCGCCGCCCTCCACGGCCGACCTGGCGCAACGGACTGTGCAGCCACAACCTCCGGAGCGTTCCGGACGGAAACGAAAAGCAGCAAAAAGCTCCAGCGCGACCGACGGCCGGATCTGCGGCGCCGTCCCCCTCCGCGCCCACCGCCCACCGCCCACCGCCCAACACCGCCCCACGCTCCCGCAGCGCCCGCACCCGTCGCTCTGGCCCAGCCTGACCCGCCCTGGCGTGCCCCGGGGCGAGTCGCGGCAGCTTCGCTCGAGGAGGGGAGGCCGAGGGCAAGGCGAACATCATCTCCCGCGGAAAGGCCGGCCCCCGACAACTTCTCACCTGCGTCCATCTTTCCTGTCCGGCCGCCGACTGACCTGAGCGGCGTCGCTCCGACGGGCCCGCAGCGCGACGCGGCGACGGGACGCCGCGGGGGCCAATCGGGGCGCGGGCGCAGGCGGCGAAGATGATACGGCGCGCGACCGGAAATACGCGGGAGCCGCCATTTTGGCGTACGGCCGGGCGGACGCGAGCCCCGGGGTGCCCCGTGGGTGGCGTGGGGACGTGTCGCGGGACGATGGCTCGCTCTGCTCTCCGACGGGACACTGCGTGCCATGGGTGGCGCTTCCTCCTCTTAGAAGACCCAGGAGCAGTTGTCGAGGCGGTAGAGGCGGGCTGGTTACCCGTCCGAGCAGCCATCTTGCAGTACGGACGTGCCCGGCGCGCCCATGTCGCCGTACGGAGTTGCCGAGCCCGGGCAACTCCCCCGCCCGCCTGCCCGCCTGCCGGCCGACGCTGCGAGGGTCCGCTTGCGCCCCGCTGGTCCCGAAGACGCCCGAGCGCGCGGCGGGAGAGGGCGCGGTGGGGGGCGGGGGCGGGACCGCGACGGGCGCTGAGCCGCCATCTTGCCGTACGGCGCGGACGCCGCGGGCCGGCCCACGTCCCGAGCCGTGTCGCCGCCGCGCTCCCTCCCTCGGGGCGGTCCGCGGGCGGGCGGGCGGCGAGGGCCGGGGCCTGGCGGCGCGGCTGGGCCGAGGCCCGAGATGGTGATCTGCTGTGCGGCCGTGAACTGCTCCAACCGGCAGGGCAAGGGCGAGAAGCGCGCCGTCTCCTTCCACAGGTACGCGGGCCCCGGGCCGCCACGCCCCCGCCCCGGCCCCACGGGGAAACTGAGGCCGCGCGGCCGGCCCGAGCGCAGGGGCCGGGGGGCGCGGGCCTTGGCGGCCGGGGCGCGGGGCGGGGGCGCGGGCGCTGTGTGACCTTGGCCCGGCCGCCGTCTCTGGGCCGGGTTCGGGCAGCGCGGCCGCCCCCACCCCGGCCGCCCGGGTCCGCCCTGCGCGCGATGGATCCGGCCGGCGCCGGGGCTTCAGACGCCGCACGTTCTAGAAGCTGGACCGGGGCCGCGACTGCTGCCTCTCGGGACCGCGGGCGGCCGGCCTCGATGTCTGCGAGCGGGAGCGGCGCGGCAGGCTGGCAGCCCCCGGGAGGGCTTTCCGGGACGCGGGGCCGCTCTGAGAGCCCCGGGCGGCCGGCCGGGGACCGCATCCTTCCGCGCCCGGGGGCGCCTGGCCCGGGCCCGGCTCTCGGCCACTTCCCACGTGGGCCCCCGCGGCAGGGCCCAAACCCCCTTCAGGCCTTGTGGGTTCAGGCCATTTCAGTGAGATTTATGCGGATTGCACGCGGGAGGCACCAGAACAGGGAACAGACTTTAAAAACCACTTTGCAGATGTTGCTTTTTTATGCTGCGTGGTGTTAAGTTTTAAAGACGGGAATGGCACGTGTTATTTATAGTGTTATTGAAAGTTCACGGTGTTCCGCTGTACATCTGCAATCATTACAGTGTATCAGAAGAATTAGTAACGTTAGATTTCTTCACAAGCAGCCAGCACGCTTTCTTGACAATTTCTTTCAGAGCTTGTGTCCTAGAAGTTTTGTTACTGTTCTTGAAAAGGAGGCGACGTGTTGCAACGGTCTAACATGGTATAGGGGAAAGGGCAGTGAAATTGGGGGTGAGGGGCCTGTCTTTGGAGTTGGCCTCACAAAGCGTTCAGAAAGGCGGTTAGAAGGTCTGTTGCTTAGTATGCCCCAGTTCATCCTGTTAGGGTTTGTCCTGGTCCACACTGGCCTCAGGTGGAGCAAATAGCAGTTAGAACTGATCTCTCCACCCCTCATGTGCACATTTGGGCGTGTTTTTTTAATTTTTTATTTTTTTTGAGATGGAGTCTCTGTCACCCAGGCTGGAGTGCAGTGGTGCGATCTTGGCTCACCACAACCTCCACCTTGTAGGTTCAAACGATTCCCCTGCTTCAGTCTCTCAAGTAACTGGGATTACAGGCACGTGCCACCACGGTCTAATTTTTTGTATTTTTAGTAGAGACAGGGTTTCGCCATATTGGTCTTGAACTTCTGACCTCAAGTGATCCGCCCACCTCAGCCTCCCAGTAGTGCTGGATTACAGGCGTGAGCCACCGTGCCCGGCCAGGCCTGTTTTCTTAAACACAGAACTTGCCTTAATGAAGAAATAGTTATGAAGAATCTTTATTAGATAATAAAGAAGAAATGACTAAGTATCCTATTCAGTATCTTCCAGTGCTGCTTGTTTTTTTCCCCAAATTTTAAATTATGGTATAATACACATAACATGAAATTTACCATCCTAACTCTTTTTGGAAACAGAGTCCTACTCTGTCACCCAGGCTGGAGTGCATTGGTGTGATCAACCTCCTGGACCCAAGCGAAACTCCCACCTCAGCCTCCAGTGTACCTGGGATCACAGGCACGAGCTGCGGCTCCCAGCCGTTCCTAACCCTTTTTCAGTGCAGTCCGTAGCAGTAAATACTTTCACGTTGTTGTGCAGCCATTGTCACCATCCAGCTCCAGAATTATTCTTACTTTGTAAAGCCAAATCCCTGCACCCGTGAAACACTAACTCCCCAGTCCTCCTCTCCTTACGCTCTGGCAACCCCCATTTTCCTGTCTCTATGAATTTGATTAAGTACTTCATATGAGTGGTGCCATGCAGTGTTTGGCTTTTTGCAACCGGCTTTTTTTTTGGAGACAGAGTCTCTCTGTCACTCAGGCTGGAGTGCAGTGGCGCGATCTCAGCTGGCTTCAAACTCTGACTCCTGGGCTCAAGTGATTCTCCTGCCTCAGCATCCCGAGTAACTAGGAATATAGTGCCACCTCGCCTGGCTAATTTTTATATTTTTAGTAGAGACAGGGCTTCACCATGTTGGCCAGGCTGGTCTCGAACTCCTGACCTCAGGTGATCCTCCCACCTCCGCCTCCAAAAGTGCTGGGATTACAGACTTGAGCCACTGCACCCAGCCACAGCTGGCTTTTTCATTCAGTATACTGTCGTCAAGATTCATCTGGGTTGGTTGAGTTTTTTGAGGGGAGAGGACGGGGTCTCTCTCTGTTGCCCAGCCTGGGGAGCCCTGGTGCAATCCTAGGTCACTGTAACTTCGAATTCCTGGACTCAAAGAATTCTCAAGCCTCAGTCTCCCCAGTAGCTAGAACTGCAGGTGAGCATCACTGTGCCCTGCCCCGGGCTCGCCGACTTTTATAAGGAGCATTTTTACTCCTGGAGGTGGACATGCAGCAGGACCACAGAACCGCAGCTCTGGAGTCTTCTGGAGGGCTCCACATTCTCGGCTGCTTGCGCACAGCTAGGGCTGCCTCTGTGCTGTCCTGACCTCTCACTCTCCCATCTCTGTAGAAGCTGGCCCTGGCTTTAGCACCCAAAGTCTTACCTTCCAGGCAGGTCGGAGGGTTGGTTAGCAGTCAGCTTCTAGGGGCTATTTCCTGCTGTCCCGAGGCCATCGTTGCCCTGTCTCTAGCATCCTATGTCCCCATCGGGCATGTACCACAGCCTGGGAGGAGTTAGTTACCTTCATTCCCATCTGCCCTGCAGACTGTAAGCTCCTTAAGGCTAGACAGTGGGTCTTTCAGATTTCTACTCCAGTAATAATTGCAGATAGAAGATGTTCCTTAAATCTTTTTGAAGTAGTTTTTTTTTTTTGTAAAAAAATTGTAATAATTTTTTCTTTTCATGAGGTCCAATCAGCATTGAAGTATTTTTTTTTAAATGGATGAAATCAGTACAGCTTTGAGTGTTTTACTTTTACAGTTGATCATTTTAAAGGGAGACATTATTTCTAATTACTTTGCCGTTTGTCTTGTAGGTTCCCCCTGAAGGACTCAAAACGTCTAATCCAATGGTTAAAAGCTGTTCAGAGGGATAACTGGACTCCCACTAAGTATTCATTTCTCTGTAGTGAGCATTTCACCAAAGACAGCTTCTCCAAGAGGCTGGAGGACCAGCACCGCCTGCTGAAGCCCACGGCTGTGCCATCCATCTTCCACCTGACCGAGAAGAAGAGGGGGGCTGGAGGCCATGGCCGCACCCGGAGAAAAGATGCCAGCAAGGCCACAGGGGGCGTGAGGGGACACTCGACTGCTGCCACTGGCAGAGGAGCTGGTTGGTCACCATCCTCAAGTGGAAACCCAATGGCCAAGCCAGAGTCCCGTAGGTTGAAGCGAGCTGCTCTGCAGGGTGAAGCCGCACCCAGGGCGGCCCGGGAGGCTGCCAGCCAGGAGCAGGCCCAGCAAGCCCTGGAACGAACTCCAGGAGACGGACGGGCCACCACGGTGGCAGGCAGCCAGGGAAAAGCAGAAGTGTCTGCCGCAGATGCTGGCAAGGAGAGCCCCACCTCCTCCGTGGAAGGGGCTGTGGCAGATAAGAGCGGCATTTCCGTGGAGGACTTTACGCCCCCGGGATCTGGTGCGTGCAAATTTATCGGCTCGCTTCATTCATACAGTTTCTCCTCCAAGCACGCTCGAGAAAGGCCGTCTGTGCCCCGAGAGCCCATTGACCGCAAGAGGCCGAAGAGAGATGTGGAGCCGAGCTGCAGTGGGAGCAGCTTGGGGCCCGACAAGGGCCTGGCCCAGAGTCCCCCCGGCTCGTCACTCACCGCGACACCGCAGAAGCCTTCCCAGAGCCCCTCCGCCCCTCCTGCCGACGTCACCCCGAAGCCAGCAACGGAAGCCGTGCAGAGCCAGCATAGCGACGCCAGCCCCATGTCCATCAACGAGGTCATCCTGTCGGCGTCGGGGGCCTGCAAGCTCATCGACTCGCTGCACTCCTATTGCTTCTCCTCCCGGCAGAACAAGAGCCAGGTGTGCTGCCTGCGGGAGCAGGTGGAGAAGAAGAACGGGGAGCTGAAGAGCCTGCGGCAGAGGGTCAGCCGCTCCGACAGCCAAGTGCGGAAGCTCCAGGAGAAGCTGGACGAGCTGAGGAGAGTGAGCGTCCCCTGCCCGAGTGGCCTGCTGTCGCCCAGCCGCGGTCAGTACCAGAGCGTCTCGTTCTGTGCTCTCTTGCCGCTAGGAGGGGTTTCTCTGCAAGGTGGCCCACGTCCCCTCAGCATTCCTGGGGGGTCTCGAGCTCCCTGCGCTCTCAGGAGGAAGTGCTGGTCGTAGCCATACCTTGTGGACGAGGGAACCCAGGTTAGAAAGCAGGCCTCGCTGCACCCGGTCCCACGAGGCATCTGTGTGTGTAGGGGTGTAGCCTGTAAAGGGGGCAGGCAGCGTGCGTTAGCGGGGAGCACCGGAACAGCTCTGCAGAGAGTGCACAGGTCAAGGTGGCTTCTGTTTCATACCTTAACGCAACAGAAATTCCAGATGACTTAGGGGCTAAATGAAGAATGAGAGTAAACTCTCAAAAGAAGCAAATATCAGAAACTATTAAAGTCATGAGGAAGTTCTTTCTGTTTACATTCTGATGAATATTCTTGAAGTTAAATCGTCATGAACATGAATAATTATTTTAACATCTATTCAATTAAAACATCTATTGAGGCCAGGCTTCGTGGCCCACACCTATAATCCCGGCACTTTGGTAGGCTGAGGTGGGCAGATCACTTGAGGTCAGCAGTTTGAGACCAGCCTGGCCAATATGGTGAAACCCCATCTCTATGAAAAACATACAAAAATTAGCTGGGTAGGGTGGTGCACGCCTGTAATCCCAGTTACTGGGGAGGCTGAGGTGGGTGGATCGCTTGAACCTGGGAGACAGAGGTTGCTGTGAGCCAAGATTGCACTACTTCACTCTGGCCTGGATGACAGAGTAAGACTCTGTCTCAAAAAAAAAAAAAAAAAAAAAAAAAGCCATACACATCTATTGAAATACAATACATTCTTAGCCAGGTGTGGTGGTGCGTGCCTGTAATCCCAGCTACGTGGGAGGTGAAGGCCGGAGAATAGCTTCGCCCTGGGAGATGGAGGTAGTGGTGAGCCAAGATGGTGCCACTGCGCTCTAGTGTGAGCGACAGAACACGATTCTGTCTCAAAAAAAAAATACAGTACTTTCTCTGTTGCAAAAATTTAAACTGCAGAAATACAGACTAAAAAGTGGTAAAAATTTTCTTACGCATCTCCCAAGTTTTATTTCTTGTTGCTATTAAAAATTTGGTGTGTGAGGCAGGCACAGTGGCTCATGCCTATAATCCCAGCACTTCGGGAGGCTGAAGAGGGAAGATGACTTGAGTCAGGAGTTCAAACCAGCCTGGGCAACGTAGGGAAACCCCATCTCTATAAATAATTTTAAAATAAGCCAGTATCGTGGTGCATGCCTGTGGTCCTAACTGCTTGGGAGACAGGCAGAAGGATAGCTTGAGCCTGGGAGGTGTTCGCAGTGAGCTGTGATCGCACTACTGCACTCCAGCCCAGGTGACAGTGAGACCCTGTCTCAAAACAAAAGTTTTCCTTTGTAATTTTTATGTTTATTAGCTCTGTTTTCTGTTCCCTGCCCCCTCCATTTTGCTGTTAAGTACTTCTTAAAATTGGTTTCTAGATGTTGTTTACATATGATGGATGGTTTGTTTTGCCTGTTGTGTACATAGGAAAACCATTTTCCTACCACATTGTTGATTTCACCTGGATCAGTGTTTGTCACTAAGTATATGGTAGACAAGGTTGCAGGGCTCCCTGGATCCCCAGGGCAGCAGCCACTAGCATGACCAAAAAGCCCGTCACATGCATTTCCGATTGCCTCCTGGGGAGGGGTGTGCCTCTGAATACCGTTGATCTAGATTTTCAGATCAAATCTAGATTTTTGGATTTTCAGGTTGAAATTGTATACTACTTTTCTCTTGGAATTTTACTTTTTTAGACATCATCTCACTCTTTTGCCCAGGCCGGAGTGCAGTGGTGACATCTCAGCTCACTGCAACCTCTGCCTCCCAGGTTCAAGCAATTCTGCCTCAGCCTCCGACCTAGCTGGGAGTACCGGCACTTCTCACCACACCTGACTACTTTTTGTGTTTTTAGTAGAGACAGGCTTTCTACTACCATGCTGTCGACAGTGGGAGCCACTGTACCAGGCTATCTCGGAATTTTGAAGCTGTTTGTAGTTGTCAGAGCTGATGTCGCTTTTCTTCTCTCTTGGTTAAACTTCCTGAAGTTTGTCGCCATTACAGGTTTTTCCAAACAGCCAGGCCTTCCTGTCTCTGAGTTGTTAATGCTCGTTAACCCTCACATCTTTTCACTTTCTTGGGTTTTTTCTTGTAGTTCTGGTTCCTGGCGTGTTCCTTAACCCGACAACGGAGACTGTGGCTCTTCTGTTCCTTGGCGACGTGCCATGGACCTGCCTCTCTCTGCTCTTGTTGCTGTTCATTTCTGACTCGTTTGTAATTCCAGCCTTGATGCCCCCTTTAACCCTGTGGTTATTTAAAAGGGTATCAACAGATTTTTAAATGCACACAGATGGGGGTAGGGGAGCTAATTTTTTGTAGTTGTTTTAAAATTTGACTGCATTAAGGTGTAATGGTAAGGTTTCTGAAGGCGTTCCGCTTTTTGGAATCCTTTGAGACTTCACTGTGGCCAACACGGTCCCTTTTTGTGAATGTTGCAGTGTGGCCTGAGAAGAACGTGTCCTCACCACTCCTTGGTTACATTGTTATCACCCGCAGCGGGCACTTGCTTGCTTGTGTTGGTCAGCAGACCCGACTATTTCCTAGCTTCCTGTCAGGCCCTTGGTCGCTGGTTTCTGAGAAGGGTAAGCCGGCCTCCCGCCGTGCCTCCAGAGGCGCCCATTCCTGCTCGGATGTCCAGGTTTTGCTTTTCAAATCAAGGCCATGCTGTTTATGCGTAAGTGTTCCTGTTACCCGCATGAGAAGCCCCTTTTTGTCCTATTTAAAGTCTTATTTCTTCATCTCCTTCTTTTCAGCCTTTTCATATTTTATGGTTATATTGTTAACTCAATCTAAAAGTCTTTTTATAGAGTAGTCATTTACAGTTGTGATTATTGATAAGCGGGAATTTGGGCCTATTTATTTTTTAATTTGTTAGGCTTTCTCACTGTTTTCTTACTATTATTCTAGGGGATATGTTTCCATTTTTTCTTTTATTTTTTAGAGACAGGGCTTTGCTCTGTCACCCAGGCTGGAGTGCAGTGACACTATCACGGCTCATTGCAGCCTTGACCTCTTCCTGGGCTCAAGTGATCCTCCCACTTCAGCCTCCCGAGTAGCTGGGACTGTAGGCGCATACCACCACATCTGGCTAATTTTTAAAATTTTGTAGCAATGGGGTCTTACTATGTTGCCCTGGCTGGTCTTGAACCCTTAGCTTCAAGTCATCCTCCCGTCTCAGCCTCCCAAAGCTCTGGGTTTACAATTGTGAGCCACTGTCCTTCGCCCATCTTCCAGTTTTAGACACAGACATGGGAGCCCCTCTTTGTGTAACTGTTGAGCGCTGACGGGTCCTGTGTGCCACGCTCCCTAGATGGAGGCTGTATATGCCATCCCAGTTCCAGGTGGTTCTCATTCCTCCCCATCAAGCAACCGTAATTACTAGATTTAAGTATACATTTTACTGGTTACTTTATTTACTGTTATTTATTGCATCCAAGTTTCCCCTTCTTTCTGGCAGTATTTAATGACTTTTTTTTTTTTTTTTTGGAGACAATCTCAGACTAGAGTGTAGTGGCATGATCTCGGCTCGCTGCAGCCAGAACCTCCTGGGCTCAAGTGATCCTCCCACCCGAGCCTCCCGAGAGCTGGAACTACAGGCATGTGCTGCCATGCCTGGGTAATTTTTTGTATTTTTTTGGAGAGATGCCATGTTGCCCAGGTGAGCCATCGCACCGGCCTTGACTTTTTTTTAAAACAATTCATACTCCAATACAATTTTGAGGCGGGCGCTGGTGATTGTTGTGGCAGTCCCAGGGTGGATGGCGATGGCTGAGACTTTAGGGAGGACCTGGCAGCGGTGGTGATGCTGGAGGACTGGCTGGGTTCGAGGGGTTGAGAAGCAAAAGAGCAGCAGGCCAGCTACAGGGATTGAGCCTGAGCACCTCAGGGTGCCACGCGGCAGAGGCTGGGGAGGACAGGAGAGAAGGGTGAGGAACAGTGTGAGTGATCTTGGGTACTGAGGCCGGTACCAGCCTCCTGGAGTTGGACAGGTGAGTGTGGGGATGGGGGAGCAGAGGTGTTCGAAGCCTTGGGGTTGAGTGTGGTTCTATGCTGGGCTTCCATGCCCTGGCCCAGGAGCAGGCCTTGCTGTGAGAGGGGCAGCTGAGGCAGGTACAGGGGAAGGCCAAGGGGGGCTGGATGCCCCCTGGGGGTAGTGGAGAGAAGGGGGGGCTAGACCCCCCCACCCGCACCCCCTGCCCTGTAACGGAGAGAGGGAGACTAGACACACTCCCTGTGTGATGGAGAGAAGGGGGCCAGACGTGCCCCCAGGGGTGTTGGTGACTGAAATCCCACTGGAGAGGCTGGTGGAGCCCGGTGGAGAGGGGGCCAGTGATGAGGGGTCAGGGCCAGGTTTGGCAGTGCAGGGGAGCGGGGCAAGCAGACCGGAGCCAGAGGGAGTGTGGCTCCAGGGAGTGTGTGTCAGTGGGGAGGGCTGTGCCGTGGGGAGGGCTGTGCGGGGCTGTTCGGGGCTGGGTCTTGGAGAGCAGGGACAGGTGGGGAGAGTGTGCCGTGGGGAGGGCTGTGCAGGGGTGGGTCCTGGAGAGCAGGGACAGGCGGGGAGAGTGTGTCAGTGGGGAGGGCTGTGCGGGGCTGGGTACTAGAGAGCAGGGACAGGCCGGGAGAGTGTGTCAGTGGGGAGGGCTGTGCAGGGGTGGGTCCTGGAGAGCAGGGACAGGCAGGGAGAGTGTGCCGTGGGTAGGGCCGTGCGGAGCTTGGCCCTGGAGAGCAGGGACAGGCGCAGGCACTGCCCTGTGTGCCCTGTGCCCTTGTACCGATCGAAAGGTGAGGCCAGGCCAAGCTGGCTGGGCATGCGGGGTGGGCACAGGGGTAGGCACAGGGGTATCAGGAGCGAGGGTGTGGTGGGAGAGGATGCCCTCCCCCAGGTTGCAGTCTGCCTCGCAGCCACCTGTGGTGCAGGCCCTGGGTCTGTGCTCTGTGTTCTCGCCGCCCATGTGGGTTTGTTCTTCAGTGACAGACTCTTTTGGTCGTTCTTCAGGGTTTATATGGAAAAGGCTACACACGTGTCACATGTGTCCATTCAGCTCGTCATCTTTAGCCAGTGTCTAGTTTTGGGCAAGTTCCCCAAACTGAAGGATCCGGGCCCGTGGGCTTCAGAGGTTGGTCCAAGCCACCCTCCAGAGGCGGTACCCACTCGTGCTCAGTGGACGAGGTGCTCTTCTCTGCCAGCAGTGATTCCTTGAGGGCACGTGTTAGTGTTTCTATGAACCACAGGCTCGCCGTCTTGCTTGCCAACTGAGTTAGAAACGTTCTTGGTAGAGTAAGGATACTAATCCCTATTAAATATTATTCACCTGTTTCCTAGGTTCAGTAATTTGACACTTGCTTCAAAAATGTTTTCATTCCTTTATAGATTCATTATCTACATGTAATTTTGAGATCTGGATTTTCAAAATCCAAGTTCAGCTGGGAGCGGTGGCTCACTCCTGTAATCCTAGCATTTTGGGAGGTCAAGTTGGGTGGGTCGTGAGGTCAGGAGTTCAAGACCAGCCTGTCTCTACTAAAAGACGGTGAAACACTGTCTCTACTAAAAATACAAAAATTAGTGGGCGTGGTGGCAGGCGCCTATAATCCCAGCTACTGGAGAGGCTGAGACAGGAGAATCGCTTAAATGGGGTGGGGCAGAGGTTGCAGTGAGCTGAGATTGCACCACTGCACTCCAGCCTGGGCGGCAGAGTGAGACCCTGTCTCAAAAAAAACAAGTACAACACAAGTGAACCTTAATGTAAACTATAGACCCTGTTTGTAACAGCATATGAATATTGCTTCATAACTTGAGATACACAGCCACACTAATGCAAGATGTGAATTATGGGGGAACAGGGCAGGGATGAGAGGGCAAAGGAACCCTCTGTACCATCTGCTGGACTTTTCTGTTCCAAAAACAATCTGTCAATAAATGATAAATGGAAGCTGGAGAGTGGGAGAAGTTCAGACAAAACAAGGGTGCTGGAAGAGTGATAAACGGTGAAACTAGGGACAGGTGTGTGGATTTATTACATTATTCTGTTTAATTCGTAATGTTCAAGATTTTTCACAATCAAAGGTTTTTCAAAACTCCAGATTAGTGGCCAGATTCGGTGGCTCATGCCTGTGATTCCGGCACTTTGGGAGGCCGAGGCGGGCGGATCACGAGGTCAAGAGATTGAGACCAGCCTGGCCAACGTGGTGAAACCTTGTCTCTACTAAAAATACAAAAATTAGCTGCGCGTGGTGGTGTGCACCTGTAGTCCCAGCTACTCAAGAGGCTGAGGCAGGAGAATCCCTTGAACCCGGGAGGTGGAGGTTGCAGTGAGCTGAGATTGTGCCACCGTACTCAAGCCTGGAGGCAGAGTAAGACTCTGCCTCAAAAAAAAAAAAAAAAATTCCAGGCCGGGCACGGTGGCTCAAGCCTGTAATCCCAGCACTGTGGGAGGCCGAGGCAGGTGGATCACGAGGTCAAGAGATCGAGACCATCCTGGTCAACATGGTGAAACCCCGTCTCTACTAAAAATACAAAAAATTAGCTGGGCATGGTGGCGCGTGCCTGTAATCCCAGCGACTCAGGAGGCTGGGGCAGGAGAATTGCCTGAACCCGGGAGGCGGAGGTTGCGGTGAGCCAAGATTGCGCCATTGCACTCCAGCCTGGGTAACAAGAGCGAAACTCTGTCTCAAAAAAAAAAAAAAAAAAAATTCCAGATTAGCTGGACACAGTGGCTCATGCCTATAATCCGAACACTGGGAGGCTGAGGAGGGTGGATCACCTGAGGGTCAAGAGTTTGAGACCCACCTGGCCAACAGGGTGAAGTCCCGTCTCTACTAAAATTACAAAAACTAGCCAGGCCTGGTGACACGTGCCTGCCCAGCTACTTGGGAGGCTGAGACAGGAGGATCACTTGAACCCGGGAGGCAGAGGTTGCAGTGAGCCGAGATCGTGCCACTGCACCGCAGTCTGGGTGACAGAGTGAAACTCCGTCTCAAAACAAAAAAAAAGTGTTAACAGAGAATAGAAGGAATAACTGTTTTCCTTTTTATGATGTTAGCGCTAGGTGTTTTTTTTTATTATTTGTGAGACAGAGTCTTGTTCTGTCGCCAGGCGCCAGGCTGGAGTGCAGTGGTGCAATCTCAGCTCACTGCAACTCTGCCTCCCGGGTTCAAGCAGTTCTCCTGCCTCAGCCTCCTTAGTAGCTGGGACTACAGGCGTGCACCACCACGCCCAGCCAATTTTTGTATTGTAGTAGAGATGGGGTTTCACCACGTTGGCCAGGTGGGTCTCAAACTCGACCTTGTGATCCACCCGCCTCAGCCTCCCAAAGTGCTGGGATTACAGGCGTGAGCCACTGCACCGGGCCCTCGCTCTAGTTTTTTTACATGTCCTTTATCAAGCTGATGAAATTCCCATTTATTCCTGTTGCTGAGAGCTGTTATGTATGGGATGTTGGAATGTGTCAGATGATTTTTTTTTTTTTTTTTACCTGTTAATGTGATCCTGTGATTTATGGTCATATGATTTGCCTATTGATGTGATGGGTACTTTAATTGATTTTAGAGCACGGAGCCAGCCTTGCATACCTGGAGTAGATCCCAGTGGGTTGTGGCATATAATTCTTTTTATACTTTTTTTTTATTCAGTCGCTAAGGTTTTGTTAAAGATTTTTGCATCTGTGTTCATGAGAGATATTTGTCTGTAGTTTTCTTTTCTCTTTTTCTTTTCTTTTCTTTTCTTTTTTTTTTTTTTTTTTTTTGAGACAGTGTCTTGCTCTGTCACCCGGGCTGCAGTGCACAGTGCAGACGTGTGATCTCGGCTCACTGCTGTCTCAGCCTCCTGCTCAGGCGATCCTGCCTCAGCCTCTCGAGTAGCTGGGACTATGGACACGTGCCATTACACTGGCTAGTTTTTTAAGTCTTTGTAGAGAGGGGGCCCAGCCTGCGGCCCAGGCTGGTCTCGAACTCCTGGCCCCAAGTGATTCTCTCACCTTGGCCTCTGAAAATGTTGGACTACAGGTTGAGCCACCACCCCCAGCCTGTAGTTTTCTTGTAGTGTGTGTGTTTTGGTATTAGGGCCTTGCTGGACACGGAGAATGAGTTAGGAAGCATTTCCTCTGCTACTGTTTTCTGGTTTCATTTCTTTCTTGAATGCTTGGTAAACTCCACCAATGAAGCCAGCAGGGCTTGGTGCTTTCTGTTTTGGAAGGCTACTAATTATTCCATTTCTTTAATAGCTGCTGTGACATAATAAAAAATGTACATTTGGTCTCTGCCCCAGCGCCTAAGTCTCCTGAGCAACATGGTGCTCTGAGCACCGTCCATTCTCAGAGTCCATCTTTGCCCTCATCCCTTGGAATGTTCCAGTGAAGTGATTCTTGGCAGGGGGGTTCCTAGATGAGGGCTGCTCATCAGAAAGACCCAGCCATAAACAGAAGCTGCGGACATTTAGCCCTACCTCCTCCCTCCTACAGGAAGGGGAATGGGGTAGAGTTAATAATTGATCATGCCTCTGTAATTAAGTCTCCATTAAAACTTCACAACTATAGGATTTGGAGAGCTTCCAGGTTGGTGAACACATCCATGTGCTGGATGAGGTGATGGTGCACCCCAACTCCACAGGGGCACATGCTCCTTGCCCAGGACCCTTCCAGACTGCTCCCTGTGAGCCCTGCCTCTCGCTATTTGTTTGTGTCTTTAAAAATATCCTTTGTAAGAAATTGGCATTAGTAAGTAAACTCTTTTTGTGGGTTCTGTGAGGCTCTCTAGCAGATTTTCAAATCCAGGGAAAGGGCTGTGGGAGTCCTGGATTTGTAGCCAGGTGGTACAGAGGCTGTTAGTAACCTGGGGCTCCGTGCTTGCCATTGTCCTCAGAAGGGGCCAGTCGTGTGGGACCGAGCCCTCAACCTGTGGGATCCACACTAACTCCACTTCATGCCAGAACTGAACTGATATGCAGGATGCCCAGCTGGCATCAGAGCGTCATTCGGCTTGGGAAAGACTGATCACGGAAGTGTCCTGAGCGCGTCCAGAGGGAAAGTTTGCTTTTCCCTGTATTCAGTGTAAGCCTATTCGGATGATTAGTTTTGCCTTGTGTGAGTTTTGGTGGATGTGTCTTTCAGGGAATTGGTCCATTTCATCTACCTTATTAAATTTGTGGGCATGGAAGTGTTTGGAATATTTGTTTGTTAACCTTTTAAGGGGCATGGGATTAACAGTGATTCACCCCCCCCTCCCCTTTTTTTTTAATATATCAGTAATTTGTTTCTTCTATTTTTTTTACCTTTTTTCTTTCTTGAAACAGGGTCTCTCTCTGACACCCAGGCTGAAGGGCACTGACGTGATTTTGGCTCACTACAACCTCTGCCTCCGGGGCTCAGGTGATCCTCCCTCCTTAGACTTCTAAGTAGCGGGGACTACAGACACATGCCACCATGTCCTGTTAATTTTTGTATTTTTTTAGAGATAGGGTTTTGCTATGTGGCCCATGCTGGTCTGGGACTCCTGGGCTCAAGCTGTCTGCCTGCCTCAGTCTCCTAAAGTGCTGGGATTGCAGGCATGAGCCACTGTGCTGGCCTCTCCCTTTACTTTTAATCTGTGTCTTTGTATTCAAAGTGAGTTTCTCTTTTTTTTTTTTTTTTGGAGACAGAGTCTTGCTCTCTCGCCAGGCTAGAGTGCTGTGGGTGGATCTCAGCTCACTGCAACCTCCGCCTCCCTGGTTCAAGCGATTCTCCTGCCCCAGCCTCCCAAGTAGCTGGAATTACAGGCACACACTACCACATCCAGCTAATTTTTGTATTTTTCATAGAGATGGGGTTTCACAATCTCCTGACCTAGCGATCTGCCCACCTCGAACTCTCAAAGTGTAGGGATTACAGGTGTACAAGTGTGGGCCTGGCCTCAAAGTGGGTTTCTTTCTTTCTTTTTTTTTTTTTGAGATGGAGTCTCACTCTGTCGCCCAGGCTGGAGAGGCAATGGTGCAATGTTGACTCACTGCAACCTCCACCTCCCAGGTTCAAGTCATTCTCCTATCTCAGCCTCCTGAGTAGCTGGGATTACAGGCACACACTACAGTGCCCAGCTAATTTTTGGTAGAGACGGGGTTTCACGTGTTGGTCAGGCTGGTCTTGAACTGCTGACCTCAATGATCCACCCACTTCAGCCTCCCAAAGTGCTGAGATTACAGGCGTGAGCCACTGCACCAGGCCAAGGTGGTTTCTTATAGTCAGCATATATTTGGGACCAGGCGAGGTGGCTCACACTTGTAATCCCAGCTTTGGAAGGCTGATGTGTGAGGATTGCTTGAGCCCAGGAGTTTGAGACCAGCCTGGGCAACACAGTGTGACCCCATCTCTCAGAAAAAAAAAAAGCAAATTAGCTAGGCATGGTGGTACACACCTGTGGTCCCAGCTACACAGGAGGCTGAGGTGACAGGATCACTTGAGCCCAGGAGGTTGAAGCTGCCGTGAGCTGTGATTATGCCACTGGGCAACAAAGCAAGACCCTATCTCAAAAAAAGAAAAAGAATGTCTTTTCCTAAAGAATAAGAAAAGGGCCCGGCTTGGTGGCTCATACCTGTAATCCCAGCACTTTGGGAGGCCGAGGCGGGTGGATCATGAGGTCAGGCGTTCAAGACCAGCCTGGCCACATGGTGAAACCCCATCTCTAAAGGGCCGGGTGCGGTGGCCCACGCCTAGAATCTCAGCACTTTGGGAGGCTAAGGCGGGTGGATCATGAGGTCAAGAGATGGAGACCATCCTGGCCAACACGGTGAAACCCCGTCTCTACTAAAAATACAAAAATTAGCTGGGCATGGTGATATGTGCCTATAGTCCCAGCTACTCGGGAGGCTGAGGCAGGAGAATTGCTTGAACCCGGGAGGTGGAGGTTGCAGTGAGCCAAGATCCCCGAGATCACGCCACTGCACTTCAGCCTGGGTAACGAGCGAAACTCCATCTCAAAAAAAAAAAGGGGGGGCTGGGCATAGTGGCTGGTGCCTATAATCTCAGCTACTTGGGAGGCTGAGGCAGAGAATTGCTTGAACCTGGAAGGCAGAGACTGAAGTGAGCCACTGTACTCCAGTCTGGGGGAAGAAGTGAGACTCTGTCTCAGAAAAAAAAGAATAGGAAAAGATTTCATTTTGCTTTCACTTATTCCTCTGACACTCTCTCTTTTTTACATACATTTTGGTTTCTGATGTATATCATATTTCTTCTCTCTGAAGAACTTTTAATATTTCTCATAGGGGAGATATACTGGCAGTGAATTCTCTCAGTTTTTATTTAAAGAAGTTTTTTTGTTTTGGTTTTTGTTTTGAGACAGGGTCTTGCTCGGTCGCCCAGGCTGGAGTGCAGTAGCGTGATCATCTTGGCTCACTGCAGCCTCTGCCTCCCAGGCTGAAGTGATTCTCCCCCTCAGCCTCCCTAGTAGCTGGAACTACAGGTACCTGCCACTACGCCCAGCTAATTTTTGTATTTTTAGTAGAGACAGGGCTTCACCATGTTGGCTGGGCTGGTCTTGAATTCCTCACCTCAGGTGACCCACCTGCCTCGGCCTCCCAAAGTGCTGGGATTACTGGTGTTAGCCACCCTGCCTGGCCTAAATACATCTTTATATTGAGTTTTCAGAGATTTTTTTTCCTAAATCTCTTTTTCAGTGATACAGGAAAAAAGTAAGTCTTTACTTCTCCTTTGCACCCAAAGAATAGTTTCACTGGATATAGAATTCTATTTTTTTTGGTTTTAGTTTTTTTTTTGCTTGTGTGGTTTCTGACAGGTCTGCTGCAGTTTTTACTCTTTTTGCTCTACATGTAAGGATTTTTTTCCTCTTGCTTCTTTCAAGATTCTCTGTCTTTGGTTTTCTACAGTTTGAGTACAACATGCCTGCGCATAGATTCTTTGGTATTTATCCTGATTGATGTTTTCCAAGCTTCCCGGATCTGTGGTTTTGTGTCTGTCGATAATTTTGGAAAATTCTGAACTATTATTAATTCAAATGTTTCTTCTGCTCCTTCCTTTCCTCTCTTTCTGGCATTCCTATTGTGCTCATTCACACTTTTGTGACTGCCCCACAGTTCTCCAGTATTCTGATTTTTTTCCATTTTTGTCTCTTTGCATTTCAGTTTGTGAAGTTTCTGTAGACATATCTTCAGTGATTCTTTCCTCAGCCGTATCTACCCTGTTGATGAGCCCTTGAAGAGTCTTCATTTCCGTTCGTGTTTTTGGTTCACGGCATTTCCTTTTTGTTCTTTTGTCTGTCTCTCCTCTTACGTTCCCCATGTTTTCTTGCCTGTTGCCCCCTTTTCCATTAGAGCCCTTAGCGTATTAATGATAGTTATTTTATTATTATTTTGAGATGGAGTCTTGCTCTGTTGCCCAGGCTGGAGTGCAATGGTGCGATCTTGGCCCACTGCAGCCTCTGCCTCCCAGGCTCAAGCAATTCTCCTGCCTCAGCCTCCCAAGTAGCTGGGATTACAGGTGCCCACCACCATACCCAGCTAATTTTTGTATTTTTAGTAGAGATGGGGTTTCACCATGTTGGCCAGGCTGGTCTTGAACTTATGACCTTGTGATCTGCCTACCTCAGTCTCCCAAATTGCTGGGATTACAGGCATGAGCCACCTCGCCCAGCCTTTTTTTGTTTTGTTTTGTTTTTTGTGTCTTTTGTCGAGATGGGGTTTCACCATGTTGGCCAGGATGGTCTCAGTCTCCTGACCTCATGACCCGCCCGCCTTGGCCTCCCAAAGTGCTGGGATTACAGGCGTGAGTCACCACGCCCGGCCCTATTTTTTATCTTTTATACCTAAAAGATTACTGTAACTTTTCTATGTTTAGATGTGTTTTAGATACACACACAGCAGTATTCGGTACATGCTGTGGTATGTAGCCCAGGAGCACGGGCTCTGCCATGCGGCCCAGGTGTGCAGGACAGTGTGCCCTCCAGGCTTGTGTAAGTGCACTCTGTGATGTTTATACAATGATGAAATTGCCCATAATGCATTTCTCAGTGCATCCCCCCATCAGTAAGTGCCACGTGACTGAAAGGTAAAGCAAGTGGGCCTTCAGTGGAAGGCAGCACCTCATCCTGGCTAGCGGTTGGACTGCGCTGAATCTCAGCGGTGGCTTGTTTTGCCTCCCTGTTGCAGTTTCTCTGAGTGTGCCTTCCTCAGCCAGCACCTGGGCCTTTTGCGCTCCTACCTGTGATGTTACGCAGGAGCCTGCAGGACTGGAGGGACGTAGGCTCCAGCCTGTGACTCTGTTTCAGCCCTTTAGTGGCCCGTGTCCCTGAGCTGTGAGCTTCCTCCTCCCTGAGGGGGTGAGACGGGAAGACTGGCGGGGCTGGGTGATAAAATGCCCTTCCCCAGCCGAGGTGAGTTCCTGGTGAAGTCAGCTTCACTGCAGAGCAGGCCTTTGCCTGGAGAATGCTCTGGGCTTATTTCAAGGTGGTCACCTCCCCCTCATCCCAGAGACATGAGGTGATTTTAATTTTTCTTGGCTTTTCATGGGGAGAACTTGATGAGGTTCCTGGAGGTAAAAACCGTGAAGATGTAGGACCCAAGGAGATTCTCGCGCCTGCCATGTTCAGCCTCCAGCATTTTGTCCAAGTCAAGTTCCCACCAGCTCCGTCTCTATAGACTGTAGATTCTGCTGCCCGTGAGCTGATCTCGCTGTGATTCTCTGTGGCAGGAGTGGCATCTGTGACCTCACTTCTTTCAGTGTTTTTTGGTAGTTGTTGTAAGGCTGTGGTGTGTGGCTCCAGGCTCTTTACATGTGAGAGTTGAAACCAGAGGCTCACTCCCCAACCATTGTTTCTGTTAGCTAGAATGTTCCATTGCTAGCATGTGGGAAAGCTACCCATTTTAGTACTTGGCCATCATATCAAATTCACTTGTAAATTCTAATAGTTCTTCACTTGAGACTTTTGGATTAACGAGATAATCAAACATAACATCTGCAAATTATTTGTACCCACTTTATGTCCTTTTTTTATTTTATAGAAGTACTTGCTGGGCATGGTGGTATGTGCCTGTAGTCCCAGCCACTCAGGAGCCTAAGGCGGGAGGATTGCTTGAGCCCAGGAGTTCTGGGCTGCAGTGCGCTATGCCAATCGGGTGTCCACACTAAGTTCGGCATCAATATGGTGACCTCCTGGGAGCCACCAGGTTGCCTAAGGAGGGGTGAGCTGGCCCAGGTCAGGAACGGAGCAGGTCAAAACTCCCGTGCTGATCAGTAATGGGATTGTGCCGGTGAATAGCCACCGCACTCCAGCCTGGGCAACATAGCGAGACCCCGTCTCTAAAAAAATAATAAGAATAAGAAATACTTGCTATATTTTCTCTCCATCATGATTTCTGTTTTTCCCCTTTGCATGCAGCGCCTTCCGTTTCATGGTTAATAAGTTGAGGGCCTTGATGTCACTTTAAAACAACAGCTCCTCCCCACCTGGGACGGCCGCTGCCGGCCGAGCAGCCAAGGCTGCCATGCGCCCTATTGTACTAAGCAGTAAGTGTCCCTTTCTGTGTGTGCCTTGGCAGGAAACACTGTGTCACTAACACAAAGAGATGTGAGGGTGGGAGCTCCAGGAAGGAGGTATCTGTCCCCAGGTCCCAGTGGGAGCATTTGCTCACTTCCTGTCCTAGGTTCCCGGCCACTTGCCAGGAGACAGAACAGTCTCTGAGCCTCTGCATCCAGGTGAAGAGGAGTGTTCGGCCAGCCTCTAGGCAACAGAAAAGGACATGCCAGGGGTGGCCAGAGGGACTGCTCTGGAGAGAAAGAGCCTTTAGGATGCGCCTTGCCTTCCTCTGCTGTGGCTGGTAGAAGAGGCTCAGGGTAGAAGTCGCACTCCTCACTCTGCCCAGACCTCTTGCCAGTCCCTCTTTCTTAAAAGTCGCCTGACCTCCAAAGCTCCTTCCAGCTCTGAAATTCTGTGATCTAGGCTGTCATTGTCTTTCACTTTCTTCTGAGACGTGATCTTTCATTGTGGAACTACAATTCCCAGAATGCAACCCTTTAAAGTTAGCATTTACTTCCTGCAGAGCCATTAACAGCCAGGTGCAAACATTTCCCGTCAATTGGCAGAAAACAACCTTGAGGAACCTTGAGGAGTGTCCGGAGTTTAGAAAACTTAGGGATGGGTAAGCCTGCTTTCAGTGTCTTGGGCCCAAAAATGAAAATTTAAATTTCTTGCAGGAAATTTAAATTTTTGGTGTGCATTTTGGTTGAGATTTTAATAAAAGAAAAATGAAATCAGAAAAGAAATGCATAGAAAAGTCTGATTTATTTGAAGAGGTGGAAAGTGACAAATAGACTAAATCCTTTAAAATATTTTTCGTTCCATGTTTAAATTTATTTTTTCTAATGACGTATAATTTACAGAGAGTAAAATACACTGATATTGCGGTCACAGTTTGATGAATTGTAACATACATCTAGGCTCATGTAACCTGGTGTTTGGATTCCAAAAATATCTTACTGGTCATCCTCACCCCCATCTATGCCTCAGTGACCAGGGAGACAGTGGCTAGGGAGCTGCCACGTTCACTGCAGCCCGAAGAGGTAGAAGGTGCAGGGGGAGCCGTCCCAGGAGCAGGTGAACCTGGGTGGCGGAGCCAGGAGGAGGCGCCCCACCGCTTGTTTACTGCCCAGCCCGTCGTCCCTGTCCATTAAACTCTATTAAGAGTCAGAGCAGATAACAGCCAGCTGGGAGGGCTGTGGGACAGGAAGTATTTCTCAGCCTTTAGATGCTCCCTCCAGAGGCCGGTTTTCAGCCTCTGCCTCCATCTAGTTGCTTAGCCATGTGTGCGCCTTCCATTCCAGTCAGGAAGGAAGTTACTTTTTCTACTCAAAAGGGTTTCTTCTGAAGAGCCACCTTAGAATTCTCTAGTCTTTGCATCCTCTCCTGTTCCCAAGCGTCCTGCAGGCCCCGTGCACCGGAAGCAGCAGCTGCCTGCAGGGTAGCTCCTCTCCAGGGAGCTGCTTGCTTCCCTGACCTGGCCTGCACACAACAGAGTCCCCTCAAAGCTCACTTCCAGCACTCAGCAGCCTCTCGCCACCTGCTCTGACAGGGACATCCTCCACCTGCTCAGGCGCTGCTGCTCACCAGCTTGGTGGCGGGCCTCTCTGGTCCTGACGCCGGGGCTCGCCCTCGGCTCTCGTACGTCTGCACCCGCCCTTCTTGCTGGGTGGCAGGTTCCCAGCCAGGTTCCCTTTCAGGCTGCCGGCGATGCCAGCTGCTGGCCGTCTCCACCCCACCTGTCTCTCTCATCTCACTCTCATTTCCATCTCCCCTGGGCTAGTCTTCTAGGCAGGTCAAGGAAGAGAGCCTGGGCCACGTCACCCCTTCTACATAAAAGGCACTGGCCCATCCAGGCCCACCTGGGGGGACAGACGGTCCAGGTCAACTTGACCAGACTTCAAATAAGCCCAGTTCTCCCAAGGAGCCAGCTGTCCTTGCCAGCCCCCTGACCGAGTTCTCCCAGGCATCTTACGGCAGAGGCTGTGGGCTGCTCCAGCTGCAGGACTGGGGCAGAGTGCGTCCCCACGGGCACCCTCCCTGCTGCTGGGCCAGTGGGGCCGGGCCTGTGTCAGGGACTGGTTCCCCGAGGGACACAAAACCTACTCAGAAACACAGCTGAAGGCAGTGGAGAGCTCTCCTGATGTGTCGGGAGCCGTGGGTTTAGGGCACAGGATGTGCTGGGTGGCCGCCAGTGGCCTCCTCACTCCCACCTGGGAGAGGGGAGGAATGGAGAGGTGGCAGGCGGGAGGCACTGGGCGAGGCACTGCGTGTGGCTGCAGCCCTCTGGCCCTCTGCACCTGCCGCAAAGTATGCAGCTCACACCACAGCGATGTCATTTGTTCCCATTTGAACAGATGTTTAGAAGTCAGGATATTTTAGCCCAAAATTAGCTTCTGTCTTTTCTTGAAATATCAGATCTGCAGTAGGGGCCTCAGCTGGGGTGGCAGCAGACCCTGGGGCCAGGAGCCAAAGCCCTGAGCTGTGAGGCCAGCCCCACTCCCCGCCACAACCCCTGCTCTGAGGCCGCCCAGAACCCTGTGCTGCAGTAACAGTAAACATTCTATAAAATGCTTTTAGTTTTTTTTAGTTTTCTGCTCTTTGACATACTAGTTTGTTTGGAGAGGTTTTTCTTTATAGCATTTTTATTGAGGTGTATCCACGTAAGTGAAACACGGGCTCCTCGGTGTTTCCGCCGTGAGTTTCGGCAGGTGGAGGCGCCTGTGCCGCCACGCCCACGTCCAGCGGTCCAGGTTCTCCTTTGCACTCCCTGCCACGCCCCTCCCATCACTGTTCAGATTCCGCCACCCTCCATCCATTTTGCCTGGTCTCGAATTTCATGTAAGTGAAATCATAGAATTTATACATATCCGTCTGGCTTCTTTCTTGTAGCGCAATGTTTTCAAGGGACACCTGGTTTGTTTTCATTTCTAGTCTCACTGCATTGTTATCAGACAATAGACTCTCTGCTTCCTGGAAGTCACAGGCTTTCTGTGACCATTTAGAAGGCCAGTTTGCATGACTGTCCCAGCGGAACTTGAAGAAGGTATTCCCTAGTTTTAAGCTGCAGAGTTCAACATGTATCAGTCAGAACTGCCTTATTAATTATATTATTTGGGAATTTGGCTTTATTTTTGTTCATTCAGACTTAGAGATGAGTTGAGATTTCGTTTAGTTTCTTTCTCTCGACATCTTGGTGTGTCATCGGTAACTTCTGTTTTGTAAATGTTGCTGTGCTTGGTGCATGAACGGCTTTCATTGCGCATTCTGCCCTTAATTCGGAAGAGCTATTCTTTGTCTACTTCTGTGCATTTTACGTGATGGTAAGATCGGGAAGCCTGCTTTCTTTTTGCTTATTGCCCAACGTTCTGGAGTGTCTCTCTGGATCTCTGAATTGCTTTATTTTAGGTGCATCTCCTGTTTACAGCAAAAGAGTTGAGGGTCTTGCTTTGTGGGTTTTTTGTTTGTTTTTGAGATGGCATCTCCCTTTGTCGCTCAGGCTGGAATGTAGTGGCATGATCTCAGCTCACTGCAACCTCTGCCTCCTGGGTTCAAGCGATTCTCCTGCCTCAGCCTCCTGAGTAGCTCAGATTACAGGCATGCACCACCAGGCCCAGCTAATTTTTGTATTTGTAGTAGAGATGGGGTTTCACCACATTGGCCAGGGTGGTCTTAATATCTTGACCTCTTAACCTGCCTGCCTCGGCCTCCCAAGGTGCTGGGTTACAGGCGTAAGCCACTGTGGCCCGGCCAGGATGTCGTTCTTAATTGCCTAGACTGGAACGCAGTGATGTGATCTTGGCTCACTGCAGCCTCAACCTCCCAGGCGCAAGTGATTCTTTCACCTCACCCTCCCAAGTAGCTGGGACTACAGAACACAACACCATCCCTGGCTAATATTTTGTGTTTTTACTAGAGATGGGGTTTCACTATGTTGGCCAGGATGGTCTTGATCTCTTGAACTCGTGATCCACCCACCTCGGCCTCTCAAAGTGCTGGGATTATAGGCGTGAGCCACCATGCCCAGCCCTGAAAAGATTCTTCGTCTGTGAGTTCAAGCATTTTTAGTCTTGGTTTTGGCATCTTATTCATGCTTGTTGTGTTTGTATTTTGTTTTGTTTCTGAGACAGTCTCACTTTGTCACCCAAGTTGGAGTGTAGTGATGCTATCTTGGCTTATTGTGACCTCCCACTCCCAGGCCCAGGCCATCCTCCCACCTCAGCCTCAGGAGTAGGTGGACCACAGCTGTGTGCCATCGTGCCCAGCCAAGTTTTTGTAGTTCTGATAGAGATGGGGTTTAGCTATGTCGCCTAAGCTGGTGTTGAGCGCCTGAACTCAGGCGATCCACCCTCTTCGGCCTCAAAGTGTTGGAATTACAGGTGTGAGCCCTGTGACTGGCCTAGTTTTTAAAATAAAATCTTCCCCTACTACTTGATTTGTAAGCTTCTGTGATGTCAGCTGTCAAGGACAAGACCAGTGAGGAGTCCTGTTCCTTCGAGGGTCCTGTGAGTTGAGTGTCATGCCTGCACAACTAGCCATCCGCCACTTACACCCAGGTGTTTTTTGGTTTGTTTGTATAACCGCTTTTTTTTTTTTTTTTTTTTTTGAGACAAAGTCTCGCTCTGTCGCCCAGTCCATAGTGCAGTGGCGCAATCTCAGCCCACTGCAACCTCCTCCTGGGTTCAAGTGATTCTTGTGCCTCAGCCTCCCGAGTAGCTGGGATTACGGGTGCACACCACCACACCCGGCTAATCTTCGTGTTTTAGTCGAGATGGGGTTTCACCGTGTTGGCCAGGCTGGTCTCAGATTCCTGACCTCAGGTGATCCACCCACCTCAGCCTCCCAAAATGCTGGGATTACAGGTGTGAGCCACCATGTCCGGCCTGTGTTTTTTGTTTTTTCCTGAGTGCATTCAGTATTTATGGAGATTTCTTTCCGAATCACCCCCACTGTCTCCCGATGACTTCTTTCTGCTAGTAGCATCCTCTGGGAGAAGACATAGAAACAAAGCTCCCCGAGTGCTGAGCGTTGGAAACTCCATTCCAGCACCGTCTGAAAGGTCTAGAGGGTGAGTCTTTTATGTGGCTTAATACTTTCTAATAGCTGCATTAAAAAGGTAAAAAGAAACAAGTGAAATCGATCTTAGTACTAGATTTTATCTAAGCTGATATTATCCAAAAATTATTTCAACACGTAACCAGGATGATTTAAGATTATTGAATTATTTGAAGACTTTTTGGACTGAGTTTTCAGAACCTAGTCTGTGTCTCACATCACCGCACACGTCAGTGAGCTCACGCGCCTGTGGTCGGTAAGGACAGTGTGGACAGCGATTGCACCCTGACCCTCACCTGCCCTCCTCGTGTGCCTTCTGCATGAGGCTGTAGCGTCTTCTGCCACAGAATGCTGCTCTGGAGAAACGCTAACCCACGTGCTGTCTCTATAGATGTGCGTATTCTGCACCTTTCAGATACGTGAAGTTGCATACGATGTGCTCTTTTGAGTCTGGCTGTTTCATGGAGCGTGTTTTCAAGGGTCATCTGAATTGCAGCTTATATTAGGACTTCATTTGTATGGCCAGATAACATTTCATCGTCTGGATACACTGCATTTGTTTGCTTACTCATCGGTTGACGGACATCTGGGTTGTTGCGACTTTGAGGCTGCTGGGAATGGTGCTGCTGTAAACGTTCATGTGCGGCGTCTTGTGGGGACAGGTATTTTATTTCTCCTGGGTACGCATGTCCCCAGGAGTGGCAGTCCAGGGCCCCTGCTCCGCACTTAACCTCTCACACACATGGCAGAGCGCCCTCCACCGGGCTGTGCCGTTCCCAGCGGTGTGCCCTGCGTCCTTTCTAACTTTGCTAACTTTGTTTCCGTTTCTCTCTCTTGTATTTTGTTTTAACTCCTCTTGCATCTGGCCTCTGTGTGTTTCCTTCCAGTCTCCACTTCATTTGGGTGGCGGCTTGATTTTTTTCTTCCTTTTACTTTCCTGACTTCTGCCAGGTCAGGTTTCACCTGCTCCTCTTTCCTTGCCTTTTCTCTCCTGAGTTCTTGCATTTTTAATTAGCGGTCTTTCTTCATGGCGCTTCATTCAGCTACTTGGGAGGCTGAGGCAGGAGAATCACTTACCCCGGTGGTCGAGGCCACAGTGGACTGTGTTCACGCCGCTGCACTTCCAGCCTGGGTGACAGAGCAAGGCCCTGCCTCTTAGTTTTGTTTTGCCCCATCGACGTTTTGCAGTTTGTCTCACTGCTGTTGTTCAGCTTGCTGTATGGACACCTTTTGTCCATCTCTGAACTCAGGCAGGGACCTACAGTCCATTGCTAGAGAAGCAGAAGGTCTTCAGGGCAGCACCTTTATTTTATTTCATTTTTTTTGGGACAGAGTCTTACTCTGTCGCCCAGGCTGGAGTGCAGTTGTGCGATCTCAGCTCACTGCAACCTCCGCCTCCTGGGTTCAAGCAATTCTCCTGCCTCAGACTTCCGAGTAGCTGGGACTACAGGCGCCTGCCACCATGCCCAGCTAATTTTTTGTATTTTTATTAGAGTTGGAGTTTCACCATGTTGGCCAGGCTGGTCTCCAACTCCTGACCTCAGATGATCCACCCTCCTCAGCCTCCCAAAGTGCTGGGATTACAGGGGTGAGCCACCGCGCTTGGCCGGCAGCACCCCTTTGTTTCGGAGTGGTGCATTACTTCTCGATGGTGGCCATGCGTAGTCCTGCATAGAGGTTGGCCTGGCTCTTTGGCACCTGGGTAAACACCTGGGGTCCCTTGGGCCTGCTGTCTGCAGGAGCTCCCTGTGGGCGTAGGGAGCAGAGGAGCCTCCAGGGCTCCCCACCCCTCTGCCCCAGCCCTCTGAGCCAGGCCAGGCCTTGAGGCCTCTCACCAGGTGCCAGCCCCCCAGCTCCCAGAGGCCCCTCCTTGTCAGTGAGGCACTAACCCGCGCTTCTCACAGCATTCGTGTGTATTTTGGTGGCTGTGGGTTGTATCTGTTAACTATTTTCCCTGAAAATGAAGTTCAGGGAGAAGGTATTTTCTTTTCTTTGAGACAGAGTCTCGCTCTGTCACCCAGGCTGAAGTGCAGTGGGGCAATCTCGGCTGAACGCAACCTCCACCTCCCAGGTTCGTGATTCTCCTTCCTCGCCTCCCAGGTAGCTGGGATTACAGGCGCACGCCATCACACCTGGCTGGTTTTTGCATTTTTGGTAGAGACGGCGTTTCACCGTGTTGATCAGGCTGGTCTTGAACCCCTGACCCTGTGATCTGCCCACCTTGGCCTTCCAAAGTGCTGGGATTACAGGCGTGAGCCATCGACCCTGGCCCATTTTGTTTTTAATTCTTGGAAGGGAAGGTGATAATGCTGTGACTTGCCTCACTTTGGGAGGCCGAGGCGGGTGGGTCACGAGGTCAGGAGATGGAGACCAGCCTGGCCAACGTGGTGAAAGCCCGTCTCTACTAAATGCAAAAAATTACAATCCCAGCTACATGGGAGGCTGAGGCAGGGAAATCGCTGGAACGCGGGAGGCAGAGCTTGCAGTGAACGGCGATCGCGCCACTGCACTCAGGACGGGTGACAGACTGAGACTCTGTCTCAGAGGAGAGAGAGAGAAAGAAAGTCAGCAAGCTTCACACCTCCCAGGGTCCTTCTCATCTTCCATTTCCCCATTGATGGTGACTTATCTTCTCAGTTTCTCAGGCCAGAAACCTCAGTTACCTTCTTCTCTTTCATGTTTTACATCCAGACCATCAGCAAATCCTGGTGGCTCTGCCTTCAAGATAGATCCAGAATCTAGGCTCTTTCCACTGCCTCTACCACGGCCACCGGTCTAGGTCACCCTCCTTTGCCACCAGAGTTTTTGCCATTGCCCTCCCTGGCTTCCCGTGGTTGTGACCAGAGACCTGGTCCCTCCCACTCAGGCCTCTCCAGGGCTCTGTCTGCCCAAGTCCAGGCCAGGGCCCAGCTGAGGGGCGAATCTCCTTCCCCAGCCACTGGCCTCCTGTTCCTCCCCAGCAAGGACAGATTTGCACACGTAGGACCTCTGTCTGCGGCACCTCCACCTGGTCTGCTCTTCTCCAGGTCCCCTGCCTGGTCTCTGCACACTTCTCAGGGGGCTGTCCTTGTCCCTTTTGGGTAGGTTTTCAGAGTGCCCCGACAGCCTCGTCTCTCTTTCTGGCCCGTCTCCTAACGCACGCTGAATTCTGCACACTCACCTTTCTGGCCCTTCTCCCAACGCACGCTGAATTCTGCACACTCACCTTTCTGACCCGTC
>NW_022437134.1:278961-279776 GCF_009761245.1 Sapajus apella
TTTCTGGCCCGTCTCCCAACGCACGCTGAATTCTGCACACTCCCCTTTCTGGCCCGTCTCCCAACGCACGCGGAATTCTGCACACTCCCCTTTCTGGCCCTTCTCCCAACGCACGCGGAATTCTGCACACTCCCCTTTCTGGCCCGTCTCCCGACGCACGCTGAATTCTGCACACTCCCCTTTCTGGCCCGTCTCCCGACGCACGCGGAATTCTGCACACTCACCTTTCTGGCCCGTCTCCCGACGCACGCTGAATTCTGCACACTCCCCTTTCTGGCCCGTCTCCCGACGCACGCGGAATTCTGCACACTCCCCTTTCTGGCCCGTCTCCCGACGCACGCGGAATTCTGCACACTCACTTATTTCTTGTGTGTTGTCCATCTGCCCTCACTGGGATACATTCTCCGCAGGGATGTGTGACTGTCCCATTAGCTTCTTCCTAGAAGAGCGTCCAGCGTGTTGGATGATGAATGATGGGTCAGCTGTGATGGATCACAAGCCTAGTTCTAGAGACCACTCATTGGATTCTGAAGCTTATCTTCCTTATCTCCGTGAAAGATTGCAACAAAAAATCCTGATTTAAAAATTCTCTTATTGTTGGCCGGGCGCGGTGGCTCAAGCCTGTAATCCCAGCACTTTGGGAGGCCGAGGCGGGTGGATCACGAGGTCAAGAGATCGAGACCATCCTGGTCAATATGGTGAAACCCCGTCTCTACTAAAAATACAAAAAAAAAAATTGGCTGGGCATGGTGGCGCGTGCCTGTAATCCCAGCTACCCAGGAGGCTGAGGCAGGAGAATTGCCTGAACCCAGGAG
>NW_022437134.1:279876-287325 GCF_009761245.1 Sapajus apella
ATTGTCAATTAGGAAATTTTAACAAAGTCCAAATATTCCCATCCTCACCTTCCCACTTTTTACAGGGAGTTTAAAAAGGAAATACTGATAAAAATTTTTTGGCCATGTGTGGTAGCTCACACCTGTAACCCCAGCACTTTGGGAGGCTGAGACAGGTGGATCACAAGGTCAGGAGATTGAGACCATCCTGGCCAACATGGTGAAACCTCGTCTCTACTAAAAATACAAAAATTAGCCAGGCATGGTAATCCTAGCTACTCAGGAGCCTGAGGCAGGAGAATCGCTTGAACCCGGGAGGTGGAGGCTGCAGTGAGCTGAGACCGTGACGCTGCACTGCAGCCTGGGTGACAGAGCAAAGACTCTGTCTCAAAAAAAATAAAAAACAAAAAATTTTTTTTTTCTTTTTTTAAAGAAATACTGAAAGACCGCAGGCCAGTCTGGAAAAGGAACAGACTTTCTACCACACTCCAGCTTCAGGCCACGCACGTTTGTCCTGTGCAGCCAGCAGGCAGGAGTGCTCATTCCCGCTCTCCAGCCACGGTTCTCATCTGGGCCGCAGGGCGCAGCCACTGGACCAGGCCACCTGTACGGCCTCCTCGGTTCCCAGCTTTCTTAGATGTGGTCTTCTCCACTCCCAGAGCCTTTGTTTTCCTTTCCCAATATTCTTTTCCCAGACTACTTGGAACTTATAGTCCAAGGTTGTGTAATTTCAGAAGCTGAGCTGGTTCCAAGAACTCCTGTCCCCATCAGTCCATCTTCTGATTGTGTGGGCCTGGAGGAGAGGCCGAGGGTCAGTCCTGTGTGTGGCTGGTCTCTGTGCTTGGCATCTTTGGGCTCCATAGATGAGGCTTGTGTGGCCACAGAGCAGCTGGCTGCGTCTCTCCCTGCTGCTTCTCATGGGTGTCAGTGTCCGTTACATTGATCGAAGCCCTTAGACCGGAGGGAAAGGCAGGCTTGGGAAGCAGGTCTTTGGGACTGCCTCTGGGGACAGCCCTCCTCTTCCAGTGCCCTTGGTGGGTAGCACATGGTGGGGCTTTCCTGTGGTCCCTGCACAGGTGTCCCTTAGAAAGTGGGTAAGAGCAGGGCAGGCGCATCTGGCCAGGGCAAGGGTCACATGAGCAAATCCTGAAAAGCTGCTCAGGAGCACCCAGTCCTTGCTGAGCGGCGCAGGAAGCAGTGGTCCCTTTGGGGTTGCCAGCACAACAGCCAACCCAAACCCCCTGCCTGCTTTCCTGTCACTGCACCCCCACCTCTGAGTTCCAAGCCTGTGGCGTCATCCCTCACACTTAGTGGGATGAGAGGCTGAATGCCCCCGACAGGTGACCTCCTGGCCACTATGAAGCCCTGCCCCTTCTTAGGAAGCGGGGTCAGCAGTTCCCGTTGAGGCCCTGCCTACCCCTGGCCCCTCACGCTCTGTCTGCTCTGAGACCCTCCACCTCGTTTTCATTTTCTCTCTCCTGCTCTTTGTCTCCTCCATATCCCTCAGGCCAGGGCATCCTGCCTCCCACACAAGCTGTTTTCTGCCTTGCTGTGGGGCATGAGGCCTTTGGCTTTGCTTGCACCCGCCAGGCCCCCTCTTGGTTCCCGTGTTTCTGCAGGAACTACAGAGGCTTCTGAAGCTGGATCTCGCAATATGACATTTGCCAGCTGCTTGTCCATTTTCTCCCCCTCTTGACAGGTTCCTCCGGGATTAGCTGTGGCTGCCAGAGGCAAGTGCGATACGGAAGGGGCATTCTGCTTCAAGCTCAGCAAGGCATTGTTGGAGGGAGGCCGCTGATGGTCTCGTTCTTTTATCCTCAGAGCCCCCCAAGATGAACCCGGTGGTGGAGCCGTTGTCCTGGATGCTGGGCACCTGGCTGTCTGACCCTCCCGGAGCCGGGACCTACCCCACGCTGCAGCCCTTCCAGTACCTGGAGGAGGTGCACATCTCGCACGTGGGCCAGCCCATGCTGAACTTCTCGTAAGTTGTCTCCGCCACCCACTCTGCTTGACTCGTGGGCTGCCCAGGTCTCTGAAAATAATTCCACACTGATCAAAGACAGACAAGGGCCAGGCGGGAAGGTGTAAAAGGAACTTGTCCATCTATTTCAGAAAGGTGTCCTCTTGCCTGAGTGTGCAGCTGAGGCACACAGTTGGTAAAAATGGTACTTGCTAGTTCTGTTCTATTGTTTGAGATATTACGCTGACCACCAATTTACAGGCTTGTTAGTCCAGACATAAAAACAAATGCATGTGCTTAATTTATGTATCAAGATCAATCACCCTGGCCAGTGCAGTAGCTCACACCTGTTATCCCAGCACTTCAGAGGCCAAGTCAGGAGGATTGCTGGAGCTCAGGAGTTTAAGGCCAGCCTGGGCAATATAGTGAGACCTTGTCTCTACTAAAAAATAAGTAAGTAATTAGCCAGGCATGGCGATAGATGCCTGCAGTCCCAGCTGCAGAGAAGCTGAGGTGGGAGGATTCCTTGAACCCAGGGAGGGCCACGGCTACAGTGAGCTGTGATCATACCACTGTACTCCAGCCTGGGTGACAGTTAGACCCTGTCTCAAAAAAAAGAAAAGAAAAAATTAGTCACTCAGTGTTACTGAAAATAATAGTGCACAGCTGTGTTTTATACTTAACCCTGAGCTATTTCAGGTCACAAGGAAGCTGTTAGCATATGGTTCTCACATTCTTACCATATAATAAAGCAAAAGTCCCTTGAGGTATCCTAGCCCCCTTCCCACCACCTCCACCCCACAGTTGGAGAAATTGCCTGCTTTTAAGGAGATAGCAGTGTAGGCCTCTGAGGTACAGGAGAGCCAACAGTGATGAGGAATGATTGAAGTATCTGTATTTTTTAATTATACAATACACAGTTTTTTTTTTTTTAAGTTTAGACAAAGTGTAAAATAAGAGGCAAACTCCTCCTTCCCCAGTCTCTGTTACACAATGGTGTGTTAAGCATCTTACTAAACCAACTTGGTACTATTGTATAACGCCTGGCAGTTTCAGAACTGGGCTGGGTATCTGGCTCTCGGACCCTGCAGCTCTGAGACCCTCTGTCGCCTTTTAGAAGATCTCATTGTTTTTAAAAATATTTCATACTTTTTTATATTATTCTTGATTGAATGGATGAGGTCAAAGTAATATATCTGCACATAAACCAGAAGGTGAGAATTCTGGATAATACAAAATAACCCAGAACAATATAAAGAAGTCTTTTCAAACTACAGATTATGACCCACTAGAAGGTCAGAAAGTTAATTTTGTGACCAGCATTCAAAGAAAAATGAACCAGAGTAGAAAACATGTTTCAGTAAATGTGATGGTATGTGTGTTTGTGTGCGTGCCCTAGAATATGGTATGAATGTATTTCTTTGCCGGGGTTGTTCACATGTGCCATTTTATAAGGTGTAGCTGCATCACTGCCCAGCAGGGGTTTATCTTGGCCAGGCATGGCGGCTCATGCCTGTAATCCCAGCAGTTTGGGAGGCCGTGGTGGGTGGGTCACTTGAGCCCAGGAGTTCAAGACCAGCCTGGGCAACACAGTGAGACCCTGTCTTTAAAAAAAATAATTTTTAATTAGCCAGGCATGGTAATCCCAGCTACTCAGAAGGCTGAGGCAGGAGAATCGCTTGAACTCAGGAGGTGGAGGTTGCAGTGAGCTGAGATCACACCTGTTAAGGTGTTATGGTCCCCATACCTTAACAACTTGGAATCTTTTCAGAATTTTAGTCCTTTCAAACCTGAGAAATAAAAGATGAAATCTCACTCATGTTTTGAACCAATTTAGAAGCAAGAGGGCTCATTCCACGTGCTTACTGGCCATTTGTGCTTCTTGTTCAGAGTCTTGATGTTCAAAGTTTTTGCCTGGTTACACTCCAGCCTGAGCAACAGAGGGAGACTCCATCTAAAAAAAAAATTTTTTTTTTAAATAATTAGTTTATCTTGGCTGGGTGTGGTGGCTCACACCTGTAATCCCAGCACTTTGGGAGGCTGAGGCAGGTGGATCACTAGAAGTCAGGAGTTCGAGACCAGGCTGGCTTATCAGGTAAAACTGTGTCTCTACTAAAAGAGTACAAAAATACAAAAATTAGCCCGGCGTGGTGGTGCATGCCTGTAATCCCAGCTGCTCGGGAGGCTGAGGCAGGAGAATCACGTGACCCCAGTAAGTGGCGGTTGCATTGAGCTTCAGACCACGCCGTTGCACCGCAGCCAGGGCGACAGAGCAAAAAAAAGTGTATCTCTAAGAATCAGACAGCAGGATCCCCTGTAGCAACTCACAGGGTTGGTGAAATCATACATGAGACGTTTTGTTTGGTTGGTTGGTGTTTTTATTTGTAGAAACAGGGTCTGTGTTGCCTAGCCGTCTCGAATTCCTGGGCTCAAAAGATCTACCCGACTGGGCCTCGGGAAGTGCCGAGATTACAGACCTGAGTCACCACGTCAGCAAGTTGTTTTTAATAGCCGTGGGTTTTTACCCTCAGTTCAAGATGCAGGTGCCTGTCTTTTAGTGTCGAGAATTTGCACTAATGATGAAGGGTGATAAGAAACTGTAACGTGACTCAGCACCTGTTCTGTTTCTTACCATAGGAATTGATTAGATTCTTACACAAGAACATAGCTCAAAAGAGAAAGGTTGTGTTAAGGTGAGGTTTGCTGTGGGGAATGCTTAGAGCTGACACTGAGGGGCCTGGGCTAACGGGCCTAGGGCAAGGATATGCCCTGTGGTGATTAAGAACCAGTTCCCGCTTGAGGAGTCAGCAGGGAAGACAGGCACAGCCAAAACGAGCAAGGTGGTGAAAGGGGCAGGCAGGCGTGCAGGCATGGCGACCACGAGCCCACACCATCTCGGAGGCCAGTGCCGGGCTTCCCATCCCCGACTTCCCGTCCAGGTTCAACTCCTTCCACCCGGACACACGCAAGCCAATGCACAGAGAGTGTGGCTTCATCCGCCTCAAGCCCGACACCAACAAGGTGGCCTTCGTCAGCGCCCAGAACACAGGTGAGGCCCGGCCTGCGGGGTTGGGGTGCTGGCCATGGGAGGCCACTGCCTGCATCCTAAGCAGGGGCATGTGCTACTGGGGACCAGGGGCTGACCCTGAGTGTTGAGAGCAGTCGTGGGAGCCTGCGGGGCCATCTCTGTAGCTGTGGGGGCCTCCTGCACACAGGTTGTGTACTTGCAGAGCCGACCGGGAGGCCCGTTTGTCCCGCGCGGCATCTGCAGAAATGGCCATCAGCTATGTGTGTTCATTAGGAATCACTGAAAACAGGCTGGGCATAGTGGCTCATGGCTGTAATCCCAGCACTTTGGGAGGCCAAGGCAGGAGGATCACTTGAGATCTGGACTTCAACACCAGCCTGGCCAACATGGTGAAACCCCATCTCTACTAAAAATACAAAAATTAGCCGCACATGGTGGTGGGCGCCTGTAATCCCAGCTACTCGGGAGGCTGAGGCAGAAGAATCGCTTGAACCTGGGAGGCAGGTTGCAGTGAGCCGAGATAGTGCCCCTGCACTCCAGCCTGGGCAACAGAGTGAGGCTTCATCTCAAAAAAGAAAAACAGCCTGCATGGCTCTAGATGAGTGTTCCTTCCTGGATGTCCATCCCCACCTTCCACTCCTGCCACTGCATGTGCTGGGGGGGTTCTGCCAGCCTGTTTGATAGGTGGAGGTGGGAGGGCTGGGGCCCAGGGCACCTCTGGAGAGGGTGGTCTTCCATAGAGCACCTGCCTGTGCTGTGAGGAGAGCTGTGGCTTTCCCTCTGTGTCTACAGGGTGAAGTGGGAGGGGGAGAAATGCCGTTGCCGCCGCGGCTGCAGAGCTGGGGTCTCCCGTGGAGTCCTGGCTTGCAGCCGAGGAGAGCCAAGGCTGCCTCGCTGGGAGCCGAGCAGCTGCTGGGTGAGCTGACTGCCCTTCCCTTGCAGGTGTGGTGGAGGTGGAGGAGGGTGAGGTGAACGGGCAGGAGCTGTGCATCGCATCCCACTCCATCGCCAGGATCTCCTTCGCCAAGGAGCCCCACGTGGAACAGGTGAGCCCCGCACGGCCCCACCCCCAGCGCCCTCCTGTCTTGTGTTTGCAGAGGCTGTGGAGTCGGCCGCCTCCTCTTCGTGAGGTAGTGCGTATTTGCCACTTTGCCTCACAGGCCTGCCTCCTCCGTCTCACTCTTTTCCCTTCTCGGTCAGTCCCTGGGGTGGACGTTCCCTGACGTCATTGCCCACTCCTCAGCTGCTGGGCGGTTCCGTTGCTTCCAGGTTTGTTGCTTGTCACAAACATCCTTTTACATTTCAGTTGTCCACATCCGCAGATACACATCCATGTCTGTTGATAAATTTTCCCCAGCTAAATTGCTGGACCAACGGACAGGTACATTTTAAATTTGATAGACACTGTTCGATTGTGTTTCTTTGTGAGTATCCTCCCACTGTCCCTTGCATGAGAGCAGCTGGGTCCCCACACCTTAACAACTTGGAATCTTTTCAGAATTTTGGTCCTTTCAAACCTGACAAATAAAAGATGAAATCTCACTTAGGTTTTGAACCAACTTAGAAGCGAGAGGGCTCATTCCACGTGCTTGCTGGCCATTTGTGCTTCTTGTTCAAAGTCTTGATGTTCAAAGTCTTTGCCTGTTTATCTGTGGGCTGTCTTTTTTTTTAAAGGATTTGGCAAACATTATGGTTTGTTTGGCAAACATTATGGTTTGTTTGCCATCTGACACTCAGCATGTCTCATGTATATTTAACAGCTTTTTAAAGCTATAATGCAGGGCCAGGCGTGGTGGCTCACGCCATAATCCCAGTATTTTGGGAGGCTGAGGTGGGTGGATCACCTGAGGTCAGGAATTCGAGACCAGGCTGGCCAACATGATGAAACCCTGTCTCTACTAAGAATACAAAAAAGTAGCCGGGCGTGGTGGCGGGCACCTGTAATCCCAGCTACTCGGGAGGCTGAGGCAGGAGAGTCACTTGAACCTGGGAGGCAGAGGTTGCAGTGAGCTGAGGTCGCGCCACTGCACTCCAGCCTGGGTGACGGAGCAAGACCCTGTCTCGAAAAAATAGTCACATACTGTTCAAATTGCTCAAAGTATGCAATTCTGTAGTTTTTAGTATATTCACAGCACTATGTAAAATTAATCACTACAATTAATTTTAGAATAATTATCTTTTGTGGCACAATCATGACTCACTGCAGCCTCAGCCCCCCTGGACTCAGGTGATCCTCCCACCTCAGCCTCCCAAGTAGCTGGGACTACAAATGCACACCACCACGCCTGGCTTTTTTAGTTTGTTTTTGTTTTTGAGAGAGTGTCTCGTTCTGTCACCTAGGCTGGAATATAGTAGCAAGATCTCAGCTCACTGCAACCTCCGCCTCCCAGGCCTGAGTGACCCTTACACTTCACCTTCCCGAGTAGCTGGGGGGCCACAGGTGTGCACCACTACGCACGGCTTTACAGGTGTGCACCACTAC
>NW_022437134.1:287335-301155 GCF_009761245.1 Sapajus apella
GTGCACCACTACGCACGGCTTTACAGGTGTGCACCACTACGCACGGCCTTTTTTTTTTTTTTTGTATTTTTAGTAGAGATAGGGTCTTGCCACATTGCCCAGGCAGGTCTTGAACTCCTGAACTAAAGAAATCTACCTGCCTGGGCCTCCCAGAATACTGGGATTACAGACATGAGCCACTGCACACAGCTAATTCTTTTGTATATTTTGTGGAGACAGGGTTTTGCCATGTTGCCCAGGCTGGTCTCGAACCCCTGGGCTTAAGCAGTCCAAGAGACAGGATCTTGGCCTGCCAAAGTGCTGGGATTACAGGTGTGAACCACGACCCCGGCCAGAACATTTTTCATACCCCAAAAAGACACCTGGTGCCCTTTAGCTGTCAGCCCCAACTTCCATCTCCCCCAGCCTCAGGCTGCCACTCATCTACCTTCCATCTCTGCAGATTTGCCTGTCCTGAGCATTTCATATAATTGGGGCCATATAGCATGTGCTCTTTTGTGACTGTCACTTAGTGTAAGGTTTCCAAGGTGCATCCAACTTGGAGCATGCCTCAGGCTTCACTCCTTTTCATGGCTGAGTAATACTCCACCGATGATGTGCTGTATTTTGTTTATCCACTCCTCACTGATGGGCAAGCTGGTTGTTACTGAATCTTGCCTGTTAATAGTAATACTGTACCTCTCGTGGTGGCTGACGCCTGTGATTCCCACACTTTGTGGGGCTGAACCAGGGGGATCGCTTGAACCCAGGGGTTAAAGACCAGCCTGGGCAATGTAGCAAAACCTGTTTCTACAAAAAGTACAAAAAGTGGCCGGGCTTGGTGGCGCATGCCTGTAGTCCCAGCTACTTGGAAGGGTGAGGTGGGAGAATCGCTTGAGCCTGGGAGCTGCAGGTTGCAGTGAGCAGTGACTGTGCCACTGCACTCTAGCCTGGGTGACAGAGTGAGATTCTGTCTCAGAATAAATACATGAAATAATACTGAGTTGCCACTGAAACACATTTTCAAGCACACCTGCTGTTATCAGCTTTCATCTACAGCTGCTCATGGAAATACTCAGGCCATGCCACAGAGCTTTTGTGGGGCATAGGCGGGCTGCTCGCCAGTCCCCAGTGCTGCCTTCAGCCTCGGCCTTCCTGGGTCGGCTGCATCTGATTCCAGCCCCCCGTGTTCTGTGGCTGTGTGCCCAACTCCTCTTTCTCCTGTGGATTCACGCTATGGAAAGTACTCCTTCACTGCTGTCCCAGTAGGGGCCGCACAAGAGCCACAGCGCCATGCTCAGCTGGGAGGCCTCACCTCAGAGCTCTGCCAGGTTGCTGTGTGAGCAAGATTTGCATCTACATTTTCTTTATCTTTTTTTAAAAAAACAATTTTGTTTTGTTTTTTGTAAACGAAACGCCCAGGCTGGAGTGCAGTGGTGCCATCTCAGCTCACTGGACCCTCTGCCTCCGCCTCCGGGGGTCAAGCAGTTCTCTGCCTCTGTCTCCCGAGTAGCTGGGACTACAGGCACCCACCACCACAGCAGGCTGACTTTTGTATTTTTAGTAGAGATGGGGTTTCACCATCTTGGCCAGGCTGGTCTTGAACTCCTGACCTCGTGAGCCACCATGCCTGGTTTGTTTTTTTTTTTTTAGACAAAGTCTTCCGCTGTCAGTAGTGTAAGGCTGGAGTGCGGCAGTGCTATTACTGGGCTCAAGCGATTCTCCCATATCAGCTTCCCAAGTAGCTGGGACTACATGCGTGCACCAACACTCCCAGCTAATTTTTGTATTTTTAGTAGAGATAAGATCTCACGGTGTTGCTCAGACTGGTCTCAAACTCCTGGCCTCAAGTGATCCACCCGCCTCAGCTTCCCGAAGTGCCGTGGTTATAGGTGTGAGCACTGTGCCTGGCCAGTTTTTCCTTTGAAGCTACGTGATGTTTGGGATGACTGTTTCTCTGTAGTGTGAGGTAGCAGTCCCATTTTCCCTGTTTCCCCATACAGACGTCCTGTGGGCCTTGTTAGGCACTGCGGCCCCTCTGACTGCTGTTTCGGGCGTTTCCCCTCCTTGGCTGTCAGGATTGATGCTGCCGGCTGTGGCCTTGGACACATGGGTCCAGAGGCACCTGGTTTTTCCCCCTTGCCCTGGAGGAGTGGGCTGGAGCCTCTTGAAGAGGGCGAGGCTTGCACTGGGGAAGTGAGGCCTTCCCTTAGCTGCTCTATGGCATCTGGGGAATCAGGCGGGCTGGGAACAGACGTGTGAGTGTCTTTATTCTTTGTATGAGTGTTGGCGGGCATGGCCCAGACTGCCAACCCCAAAGAGGGTGGCGATACCTTCGTGAGCTGTGTATGGAGCCTGTGAGCTGCTGAGGGTCCCTGGCCAGCTTGCCTCTGGGACAGCCTGTCGCTCATGTCTGGTGACTGTGCAAATGGTGGCAGACCCCAGGGGAGAACTGAGCGTGTTGGAAGAGGCTTGTGTGACTCTTTCGGGGAGGGCCTGAGGAGTCCCCAGGCCCCCCCTGAGCTGCACCTTCCCTGTGCTGTCTGTGCTTCATAACTGTGGAGCCCCGTGCAGTCTGCACAGCACATGCCTTGCAGCAACCCTGAGGACAGGCAGGTCCAGGCCCAGGCCCCATTTCACAGTAAGGCTCAGAGAGGCCTCCTCCCCTTCCTGCCTCATGTGGGTGGCTCTGGATCTAGCTTTGCAGCCTGGGCTGCCGCAGGTGACCTGGGAACCTGAGCATCTCTTCACGTCCTTGCCGGGTCTTCCTCCAGCGAGGTGCCTGTCCAGGTCTGGTGACCGTTTCCCACTGTGCCTTTTCTGGTTGCCCTGTCCGAGTTCTTTATGTGATGTGAATAAAGCTGTAGTTAAACGTGTTGCAAATAGCTTTTTCGGTCTGTGATTATCTTTTGACTTTTACAAATTGTTTTTGAAGAACAGAGGTTCTTGATTTTATGAGGTTCAGTTTGCCAGTCTCTTCCTTTATGGGTTCTGTTTTTTGTTTTGTTTTGTTTTGTTTTTTTTTTTTGAGATGGAGTCTCGCTCTGTAGTCCAGACTGGAGTGCAGTGGTGTGTCTTGGCTCACTGCAACCTCCGCCTCCCAGGTCCCGGTTCAAGCAGTTCTCCTGCCTCAGCCTCCCAAGTAGCTGGGATTACAGGCATGAGCCACCATGCCCAGCTAATTTTTGTGTTTTTTGGTAGAGACAGCGTTACACCATGTTGGCCACTCTGGTCTTGAACTCCTGACCTCGTGGTCCGCCCACTTGGCCTCCCAAAGTGCTGGGATTACGGTTGTGAGCCACTGCGCCTGGCTGGATTCTGATTTTAACGTGTCTTAGTTAAGCGGTCTTTCCTTACTTACTAACAGGCCAAAATATGTATTCTAAGTGTTTCTGGATGCTTCAAACTAAAAATCTTTCCTTTAGGTGATAAATCCACCTGGGATTGATTTTGTGTCTGATGTGAGGCGGTGTCCCTCCGTTGTTCTCAGATGAGGACCAGCTGCCCTGCACCCTGCCGGAAGGGCCTGGCCCGCTGTGCACCCACGCACCCGCCGCCGAGCCCCTCAGCACCCTTCATCACTCTCTCTTTGGTTCCAGGTAGTCTCTTCTTCAATCCCTGTGCCAGTACCACTCTGTCTTCATTATCACGGCCTCTACTTTTTAAAAATCACTTCTATTGAGATATACTTACCATGCAATAAATCCATACACTTCAAGTGTACAGTTTGATGCATTTGGACAAGCATATATAGTCTTATAACGCTGCCCCAGTCAAGACTGAGAACAGTTCCAGCACCCTACAAAGTTCTACGCTTGGCAGGCGGCCCCTGCTGCCCTCTCACAGCCCCCACCAGATTCTGCCTCTGCAGACAGAGCGGTTGTGCGTGTCCTAGCGCTGATCATCATCAGCAGAGCCGCAGCTCGGGCACTGTCACTGCCACGGTCTCGACATTCACGCGTGCTGCTGCGTGTGCTGCGCCTGCGTGTTGCTGTGTGGTGGTCCGCCAATGAGTGCGTCAGTTTTATCTTGTTGATGGATGTTTATTTGTTTCCAGTTCCGGGCTATTATGAGTAACGCTGTAAGCGCCATAAGCATTCATAGACCTGACTATGTGGACACGTTTTGTTTCTCTTGGGTGCGTACCTGTGATTGGAACTGCCGGGTTCTGTGGTAAGCACCAATCTCTTCCAGAGTGGCTGTCCCACTTGACACCCCAGCAAGGTTGTCCCACAGCCTGGCGAGGGTTGGCCTTTGAGTTTTATCCTGGCCACTATGAGGTGGTATTTCATTGTGATGCTAATTTGCACTTCCTGCTGAGTAATGCTGCTCATCTTTCTGTTGTACACATTTGCCACTTGTGTTCCTTGTTTTGTGAAATGAACATTCAGATCTTTTGCCCCTTTGGGTGTTGTTTATGTTATTCCTGAGCTGTAAGAGTCAATTTTGTATTCCAGGTGTAAGTCCTTTATCAGGCGCACCTGACAACACCATATTCTTCTCCTGTCCCGTACTGTTTCCTAGATAGTTCCTTTTGAAGAACCAAACTTTTTTTTTTCTTTGAGCTGGAGTTTCTCTCTTGTTGCTCAGGCTGGAGTGCAATGGCACGATCTCGGCTCACTGCACCCTCTACCCAGGTTCAAGCGATTCCCCTGCCTCAGCCTCCCAAGTAGCTGGGATTACAGGCGCCTGCCACCATGCCTGGCTGATTTTTTGTATTTTTAGTAGAGATGGGGTTTCACCATGTTGGCCAGTCTGGTCTCGAACTCCTGACATGAGGTGATCCACCTGCTTCAGCCTCCTAAAGCGCTGGGATTACAGGTGTGAGCCACCATGCCCAGTCAGAACCAAACGTTTTAATTTTGACCATTTTTTTCTTCTCTAGTTAGTGCTTTTTGTGTCCTGTCTTAAAATTTTTTACTTAGCCCAGGTTGCAGAGATTTTCACCTGCATTTTCTTTAAAAAGTTTTATAGTTTTCCTTTTACTTTAAGGTATATGCTACTTGGAATTACCATTTCTATATGGTGTGAGGTAGTAGTCATGTTTTTTTCCATTTTCCCTCATACAGATAATCTCATTTTCCAGCACCGTTTGTTGAAAAGAGAACCCTTAATTGGTTGAAGTATGTGGTGCTTTTGTCGAAAATTGATGCGCTTCGTGTGTGTGGTTCTTCCCCAGGACTCTCTTCTCTCACGCTCGTCTCTCTTTCCACCTCTGTGACTGTCACCACGCTGTCTTGATCACTGTAGCTTTATATTAAACTAGGCGATAGAAGTTACCCAACTTTTTTTTTTCTAAATTTTTTTTATATCCTAGGACCCTTTGCATTTCCATATGAATTTCAGAATCAGCTTGTCAGTTTCTAGAAAAATTATCATTAGAATTACTTGAATTTCTCAGTTAATTTGGGAAAAGGGCCATCTTAGGCTAAATGAGTCCTCCAGTCCAGTGCCATGGTAAAGTGCTCTGTTTATTTAGATCAGTCTCATCCTACATTTTCTTGTAGTTTTCAACGTATTAGTTTTCCACACATTGTTAAATTTATTGCTAAGTATTTCTTGGTTTCAGATATTCTTATAAATGATTTTTTAATTTTCCAATCTGTTGCAAGTATATAGAAGTACAATAGCTGTTGTATGTTGATCTTGTATCATGTGACTTTATTAAATTCATTCATTTCTGTAGTTTTCTTCTTTCTTCTGCCTTTCCTTCCCTTCCCTTCCCTCTGCTCCCCTCCCTTCATTTCTTCCCTCCCTTCTTTCCTTTTTCCTTTCTTCTTCCTTTCCTTCTTCTCTTTTCTCTTTTCTCTTTCCTTCCCTTTCCCTCCCCCCGTTCCTTCCCTCCTTCTCTTCCTTCCTTCCTTCTTCCTTTCCTTTCCTTTCTTTCAATAAAGACAGGGTCTTGCTATGTCACCCAGCCTGGAGAACAGTGGTGATTCTCTAGTGATTTTTCTTTTTTTGAGATGGAGTTTTGCTCTTGTTGCTGAGGCTGGAGTGCAGTGGCGCCATCTTGGCTCACTGCAGCCTCTGCCTCCTGGGTTCAAGTGATTCTGCTGCCTCAGCCTGCCGAGTAGCTGAGATTACAGGCATGCACCACCACACCCGGCTCATTTTATAGTGATTTTTTTTTCTTTGAACAGGGTTATATAGGGATATGTTACTTATTTTCCAAATATTTGAGAATTTTTTAAATAGATTCTATTGCTAAGGATTTCTAATTCAATTTTATAAGGCCCAGACAGTATACGCTCTAATATTTTGCTGTGTTAAAAAATGTTTGAGACTTAGTTTAGTATATGCCCTAACTTCATGAATATTTCATGTACACTTAACGAGTGTAGCATTCAGTAGTTACAAACGTCCCCTCCGCAAGCTGGAAACCCTGGGATGCCAGTGTCATGGCTCAGTCCAAGTCCAAAGGCCTCAGAGCCCTGATGAGAGAGGAGGTACTGGTGACATCCCGGAGTCCAGAGATCAGGGGCCCGGAGTTGTTCCAGGGCAGGGGAGGGGAGTGCATCCCAGCTCCAGCAAACAGATGGACGTATCCACCTGGTCTTTGTCTTGGTTTTCTCTGGGCCCCTGGCCTGTTGGATACTGCCCACCCTCATTGAGGGCAGATTCTCCTCACCTGGTCAGTCACCTCTGGAAACACCCTCGCAGACACTCCCACAATAATCCTTTGCCGGTTTCTAGGTATTCCTTAATCTAGTCAGTTTGACACCTAAAATTAACCGTTACACCCACCCCCACCCCTGGTTGCTTTCAAGGTTCTATTCTTGCCTTTGAGTATCAGCCAAAGTGCTGCTATGACATAACTAGAATTTGCGGCTTTACATACTTTGTTAGGCTCAGAAAATTGTCCGTGATCTGTTCAAATATTCCTGGTGTTCCGTCTTCTTTCCTGTCTTCTTCTCGGTCTCTGATTACACGTGTTCAGTCTTTTGCAGTTTTCAGTGTGTCCCTTAGGCTTTCATCCATATTTTCCATTCTTCTCTAAGCCTCAGTCTGGATATTTTCCAGTTTACTAATCCTTTCTTCATCTGTGCCTAGTCTGCTGCCTATTTTACCATTGCGGCCTTCATTTGAGTTAATTATGTTTTAGAGTTAAAGAATTTCTATTTTAATCTTTTTGATAAATTCTAATCATCTGCTGAAATCCTCCATGTTGTCTTCTGATAACACCAGTATTGCATCCCCTGTCAGGGCTGGGGAGGTGCCAAATCCTGTTTTTTCTTTTCATCGTACGTCCTAGGAAGCCAAGGAGTTTTTCTTGGATTCTAGACATTATATATGAAAAATTGGGCCAGGTGCAGTGGCTCACACCTGTAATCCTAGCACTTTGGGAGGCTGAGTTGGGCAGATCCTGAGGTCAAGAGGTAGAGACCATCCTGGCCAACATGGTGAAACCCTGTCTCTACTAAAAATACAGCAACAACAGCAACAAAATTAGCTGGATGTGGTGACGTGCGCCGGTAGTCCCAGCCACTCAGGAGGCTGAGAGTCGATCGCTTGAACCCAGGAGGCGGAGGTTGCTGTGGGCCGAGATTGCACCATGGCACACTCCATCCTGTCTCACAGAAAAAGAAAAAAATTGTGCAGATGACTCGAGGCTTTATTTGATGTTATCCTCACCAAAGAGCAGTCTGTGCTTCTGCCTGTTGGTCAAGATGGACGGATCATGTTCAGTAGAGACTGGGCCATTTCGAAAACAGAGTCCCCAGCTCGGTCCTGGTTAACCCTTAATCCTCGGATGGGGCCCTTCAGGGATCCCACCCAAAGCTGGGTGCTTCCCTGGGCTTTTTTTTTTTTTTTTTTGAGACAGTCTTTCTCTGTTGCCAGGCTGGACTGTAGTGGCGTGATCGTGACTCACTGCAACTTCTACCTCCTGGGTTCCAGCAATTCCCTCCCCTCAGCCTCCCAAGTAGCTGGGACTACAGGCGCACACCACCATGCCCAGCTAATTTTTTTTGTATTTTAGTAGAGATGGACTTTCACCATGTTGGCCAGGATGGTCTTCATCTCCTGACCTGTGATACGCCCTGGGATTACAGGCGTGAGCCACGCACCCGGCCGGGCCTCTCCTTCTAGACGGACACTGAATTCCGGTTTTTGTCCCTCTGGCCCCATGAGTTCGAGAGGGCCCCACTCAGCTTCTCAGCCTCTTAGCTACCACATCCCTCTCGGCCTCCACCGCCTGAACACCGAGACTTCCAGGTAGCACAGGCGTCAAGAGCCAGCTGCTCCAATTGGGTCTCACCTCTGCACTTCCTTCTCCCTGGGGCACTGGTCCTCACTACATTGGTGGCTCTCTGACACCTTTAAATAAACTTCTTAAAACCTGGGTTGTTAGGTCAGTTACACAGTAGTCATCCATGGCCAGGAGCAGAACTCTGTTTCATCCTCTTCTGGCCACCCCCACCTGACCTCCCACACATCTGGGACAATAGAGAGAGTGCCCATCAGAGGGTTGTCTTTGGACAGTGGTCACTTTCACAGTCTGCCGGCAAACGGTCCAGGCACATAGGGCTGACTCATTGGGACCTTAGCTGCTATAGGCTTGGATTCTTGTTAGAAAACAGCTGCTGTAATTTATTCTGATGAATTACGGTTCCAAAGATGGTGTTTCTGAGCTTTCCAAGAACACATAGAACGTCAGTGAAAGTGGGAGGCAGTGGAGAAGGAGGAAGCATTAGAAGCTCAGCATTTGTCTGATCGGATGTGTAATTTGTAGTGACCCAAAAAAGGGGACTTCTCCCATCCAGGTGCTCACCAGGCACGACCCTCCTTAGCTTCCGAGGCCAGACGCCATCAGGCACCTTCAGGGTGGTATGCCCGTTGACAAAAAGGTGACTTCTAAATAAACTGAGATGAGCCCAGTCCCTGTGTCCACCTGGTGGTCTTCTGGACGCAGCTGAGGGGCACCTGGTTTGTGATGTGCCCAGGGCCCTGGGCTGTGTGTCCATCCACCCCTGGCACGGACACTGCCTGGCTCACAGCCTGTGGCGAGTGTGTGACATGCAGTGGGCACACAGGCTTTTGTTGAATCTTTTGAAGACAAAACTAAGGTGTTATGTTTTATTCTCCTGCTCAGATCACCCGGAAGTTCAGGCTGAATTCTGAAGGCAAACTTGAACAGACAGTCTCCATGGCAACCACTACACAGCCAATGACTCAGCATCTTCACGTCACCTACAAGAAGGTGACCCCATAACGTAGAGCTTCTGGAGCCCTCAGGAGGGCCTGGCTGCTGCGTCTCAACGGTTCAGTTCCTCAGCAGATGGTCCCTGCAGCAGAAGTGGGTGTGGCCGTGAGCCTCTCCAGGCTCGGGAGTGTTGTCCAGAAGGTCCTGTACTGGCATAGAGAAACCAAATAAAAGGCCTTTATTTTTATGGCTGAGCATTTTGAATATTATCACTTGTGTGGGCTGTACATTTTTTATCCACTGATGTTTGTTCTCCAAAGTCTTCCCTAAGAAATTAAGAAGGGGGCCTGGCACGGTGGTTCACGCCTGCAATCCCAGCACTTTGGGAGGCCAAGGCAGGCGAATTATCTGAGGTCAGGAGTTCAAGACCAGCCTGGCTAACATGATGAGACCCCGTCTCTACTAAAAATACAAAAAATTAGCCTGGTGTGGTGTCATGTGCCTGTAATCCCAGCTACTTGGGAGGCTGAGGTGGGAGAATCCCCTGAACCCAGAGGTGGAGGTTGCAGTGAGGGTAGTGTAGGCTGGGTTAACCTGAAGTACGCTCCTACTAGAAAGGCAGCAGAAACGATTCTTTCCCTTTAATGCTCAATTTTTGGAGTAAGAAAGTCCTGGCACCCTCAGTGGTGCCCAAAGGACTGAGAGTTCCCCATGCCACTGCACTGACCCCTTCCCGCGTCCCCCTCGTGTTACGAACTTAATATTTTGATGTATACAGTCTGTCCTCGGTATCCACAGGGGTGCGTCACAGGACCCACACGGATACCAGAGTCAGATGCCCGAGGCCCTCGTGTAAATGGCGTGGGATCTGCCTGTAGCTATGCACGTCCGCACAGGGACCTAAGTCGTCTAGGCTGCCTCGAACGCCTGATATGGTGGAAATGCGCTGTAAACAGTTGGTATATCGTGTTTTTGTGTTTTTTATTGTGGGCTTTGGGAGTATTTTTTTATACACAGTTGAATCCATGATTTTTTTTTTTTTTTTTTGAGACGGAGTTTCGCTCTTGTTACCCAGGCTGGAGTGCAATGGCACGATCTTGGGATCTCGGCTCACCGCAACCTCCGCCTTCTGGGTTTAAGCAATTCTCCTGCCTCAGCCTCCCGAGTAGCTGGGACCACAGGCACGCGCCACCATGCTCAGCTAATTTTTGTATTTTTAGTAGAGACGGGTTCACCATGTTGGCCAGGGTGGTCTCGATCTCTTGACCTCATGATCCACCCACCTCGGCCTCCCAAAGTGGAATCCATGATATTTCAGTCAAGTGATGCCTTTGTCTCTGGCAAACAGGAGATGCTCAGAAAGTTGGCCAGAGGAGCCCCTCCACCCAGTGGGCTTTGATGGCCTCCTTGCCACAACTGCCTCTGACTCTTCCTGCCCAGAAGCTGTAACTACACATTAGTCCAGAGCCCTGGTTCTCACTAGTGGGGAGTGGGAATTAGAGGCCACAGACTGAGCACTGACTGTTACCACGGCTGGGCTGCTCCACTTCCCGGCCTCTTAGTGGATAAAACAAGAAAATCGTTTTAAAAATTATTTTCTCAGCCAGGTGCAGTGGCACACACCCATAATCCCAGCACTTTCTGAGGAGGGTGGATCACCGGAGCCTGGCCAACATGGTGAAACCCCATCTCTACTAAAAATACTAAAAGGTAGCCAGGTGTAGTGGTGTGCGCCTGCAATCCCAGCTGCTTGGGAGGCTGAGGCAGGAGAATTGTTTGAACCCAGGAGATGGAGGTTGCAGTGAGCCCAGATCACACGATTGCATTCCAGCCTGGGCAATGGAGATTCTGTCTCAAAATATATATAGAGAGAGATCTCTATAATGTAACCTCACGTGATTCAGAGAAAATAAACCATATGTTCTGGTTTATTTTCTCTGAATCACGTGAGGTTACATTATAGAGATCAGGACCCTTTACCCCTAACTATTTTAGCATGTGAAATACACATTTTTTTTGAAAAATATGAATTCATACTGTTTTCCATTCAAATTGTAAGATTATAAGGGTTTTTAAATATTCTTTGGTTTTACCTCAAGCTGGAAATCTTGTTTCATTCCAACATTAACATTATTTGCTTTTTTTTTGGGACAGAGTTTTGCTCTTGTTACCCAGGCTGGAGTGCAATGGCGCGATCTCGGCTCACCGCAACCTCCGCCTCCTGGGTTCAGGCAATTCTCCTGCCTCAGCCTCCTGAGTAGCTGGGATTACAGGCACGCGCCACCATGCCCAGCTAATTTTTTGTATTTTTAGTAGAGACGGGGTTTCACCGTGTTGACCAGGATGGTCTTGATCTCTTGACCTCGTGATCCACCCGCCTCGGCCTCCCAAAGTGCTGGGATTACAGGCTTGAGCCACCGCGCCCGGCCATTATTTGCTTTATTCTACATATAAATACATATAATCATTTCAAAATAAGCCTGGGTAACACAGTGAAACCCCACCTCTAACAAAGAAAGTATTACTCACAGTGACTACTGGTCAAAATGTTTTTCCTGCTACCCTTTTTAGACTTTTCCCTTTGAAGATACAAAGTTGGGCTGGGCGCGGTGGCTCACGCCTGTAATCCCAGCACTTTGGGAGGCTGAGGCAGGTGGATCACGAGGTCAAGAGATCGAGACCATCCTGGTCAACATGGTGAAACCCCGTCTCTACTAAAACTACAAAAAATTAGCTGGGCATGGTGGCGCGTGCCTGTAGTCCCAGCTACTCGGGAGGCTGAGGCAGGAGAATTGCCTGAACCCAGGAGGCGGAGGTTGCGGTGAGCCGAGATCGCGCCATTGCACTCCAGCCTGGGTAACATGAGTGAAACTCCGTCTCAAAAAAAAAAAAAAAGAAGATGCAAAGTTAAACTATGATATAATTGGAATAATTACTCTGTTTGCCTCTGTCGCCAACTTGATACACAGCCCGTTTATTTTAATTTCTAGAAATTGTTGTAATTTGTTTCGCTATTGCAAATCATTTTACTGGCTTTATTGTCAGAACTGTAAATCGGGCACATTTGCTTGACACAGGCCTCAGGCACATCTGCCGAGTGCTCCAGTCAGCTCGCCCGCGTTGTTCCCAGTCTTTGGTTAATCAGATGTCAGAGCCGGACCCGGTGCCTCTGCTGGGACTGCAGAATGCTCGTCTTCGAAGGGCACTTCCACATCCTTGTGGATTCTGGCCATCGTATTGTCAGGATGCATTTCTGGGAGTGGGATGGGCTCATCTGGCTTATCTGGGTGGTGTTCTTGTCCCCAAGGGGCCAGGCATTCCGCATCCCCACAGCACCATAGGAAGTGCCTGCCCCCTTGACAGCCAAATCTGGTGGTGTCAAATTTGGATTTGGGTCAATATAGTAGGTGAGAAATGGAGTCTTGGGGTGGTTTTGGTTTGCATTTCTTTTTTTTTTTTTAATCATTTTCTTGATTTTCCAAGCTCATGGGCTCTTTTCAATAAGGTATATTAAGCCTAATAGGTCTCATTTTATAATTTTTGAGGCAAAATATACAAAAAACATTATCAGTCCTGTAGACAGTTAAAAAAATTTACCATTTTAACCATCTTAAAGTTCACAATGTACAACTGTCACCTCTGTGTGCTTCCAAAGGTTTCATCACCCTGGAAAGGGACCCACCCTCACTCAGTGCCATCCCCCCACCCTCCGTCCCTGACAGTCACTGCCCTGCTTCCCAGTCAGGTCACCAACACTTCTGAAAATACTCTGTTATAAAACACTTTTTCCAGTGTCTGCTTTGTCTTTTATTGCTCCTGGGTTTTAGGTCGTGTTTAGGAAGCTTTTGCCCACTCCCCAGTGATGAAGGGATTCACTCACTTTTTCCTAGCATGTTTGACCCATTTGGAATTTGTCTTAGTGTATGGTATGAAGTGCAGATTCATTTTAGTCCTTTTCCAAGAGGTTAACATTTAGCATTTATTCGCAGTCCCTCCTCTCCTCACTGGCATCCCATGCCACCTTATAGACTTACTGTCCTCGGCCCTGGGGCCTGTTCCTGGGTTTTCGTGGGGCCTACCTGTCTACATGGGTCCTGGTGCCATGTGGTTCCATTGCAGAGGCAGGAGGTGGTTCAGCAGCAGAGGACTCGTCCCTTCCCATTTCGTTTTCAGGGTTTTCCGTGCTATTTTTACACTCTTGTGCACTTTCTCTCTCACATGAACTTTATAATTAGAAAACATTCTGGTGTTTAGAGCTGGGCACAGTGGCTCATGCCTGAATCCCAGCACTTTGGGAGGCCGAAGCGGGTGGATCACCTGAGGTCAGGAGTTTGTAGACCAGCCTGACCAACATAGTGAAACCCTGTCTCTACTAAAAATACAAAAAATTAGCTGGGTGTGGTGGTGTGTGCCTGTAATCCCAGCTACTACGAAGGCTGAGGCAGGAGAATTGCTTAAACCCAGGAGGCAGAGGTTGCAGTGAGCCAAGATTGTGCCATTGCACTCCAGCCTGGGCAACAAGAGTGAAACTCCATTTCAAAAAAAAAAAAACATTCTGGTGTTTGTATAAGGATTACATTAAATTTACTTTATGAGGATTACATTACTTTCGTAGAATTGTCTTGCTCATGAGTGTTTTCTTATCCAGGAACATGGTATTTCTTTTTTTTTTTTTTTTTTTTTTGAGACGGAGTCTCCC
>NW_022437134.1:301255-302945 GCF_009761245.1 Sapajus apella
TTTTTTTTTTTTTTTTTTTTTTTTTTGAGACGGAGTCTCCCTCTTGTCACCCAGGCTGGAGTGCAGTGGTGTGACCTCAGCTCACTGCACCTCCTGGGTTCAAACGATTCTCCTGCTTCAGCCTCCTGAGTAGCTGGGATTACAGGCACCTGCCACCATGCCCGGCTAATTTTTGTACTTTTAGTACAGACAGCGTTTCATGTTGGCCAGGCTGTTCCCAAACTCCTGACCTCAGGTGATCCACTTGCCTTGACCTCCCAAAGTGCTGGGATTACAGGTGTGAACCACCGCGCCCAACCCTCTGTCTGAATTCGTTTTCTGTTGCTGTGACTGAATACCACCGAGTGGGTAAGTTATAAAGAAGAGAATTTTATTTCTTGCAGTTCTGGAGGCAGGGAGTCCAAGGTAGGGTGTTGCCTCTGGTGAGGACCGTGTTGCTGGTGGGGACTCCGCAGTGTCGAGGTGGTGCCGGGCGTCCTGTGAGGGGCTCGTGAGAGACCCCTGGTGACAACTGCTGCACTCCCCAATAACCCATCAGTCCGTGAATGGATTAGTCTCATGACCCAGCCACCTGAGAATCGCATCCCAACGCTGCTGCACTGGAGTCCAGGTTTCCAATGCATGAACTTTTGGGGGATGCGTTCAAACTATGGTATTGAAGTCTACTTCGGTGTCTTTATGGTATATTTGAAGTTTTTCTCATTTAGGGTTTCACATTTATGTGGAGGGAGTTTTTATCTTGTTGCTGTTAAAAATGGGTCATCTCTTCCATTCTGTCTTTTAACTGAAAGTGTACACAAAGAGCTCTGTGTGCTGCTTTAAATCCTGCTGTTTCTCTAATTCTCTTCGTGTTTGTAAGGTCACTGTCTTGTGCTGGAAATGTAACAAAGTATTTGATCCAGGAAGCATCTGACGGGAAGCCTGGGCAGGAGGGGCACCTTGAGCTGGCTTTGCTTTCCCCCTTCCTCTGCCCCTTCTCCTGCCTTCTTTCCTTCCCTCCCATCTGCTGTCCACCAGGAGGCGTCGCCAGACCACCCCAAGGGCCCCCTCTTCATGTTTCCTGAGGCCGCATTATGGGGCATGATAGGGGAAGGCAGGGCTTCAAAGGAGGCACTCGGGGTGGGGGGGGGGGCCTTGCCCTCCAGCTTTGTCAGAAGGCTAATGTGCCCTGTGGCCTGAGCTGGGCCAGACGTGCATTGAGAGGAGAATGTCAGCCGGGCATGTTGGCTCAGGCCTGCAGTCCCAGCACTTCCGGAGGCCAAGGTGGGTGGATCCCTTGTGGTCAGAAGTTTGAGACCAGCCTGGCCAACATGATGAAACCCCATCTGTATAAAAAATGCAAAAACTAGCAGGGTGTGGTGGCAGGCACCTGTAATCCCAGCTACTCAGGAGGCTGAGGCACAAGAATCACTTGAACCCTGGAGGCAAAGGTTGCAGTGAGCCAAGACCGTGCCACTGCGCCTGGGCGACCCAGCAAGGCCCTAAAAAGGGAAGAATGTCCCTGTATCAGAAAGCAGGAAGGTGGGGTCTGCCTGGGACCTCAGCCCTGCAGTGAGTCAGATGGACACAGAGGGACAGATAGACACAGGAGGCCAAAGTGAAAGGAATGAAAATGGGCTGGATGGATGGGGGACTGAGGAGCCCCGGGCCGCAGGGCACCCTGGCAAGTGTTCCCTGGTCAGAGTGGGGG
>NW_022437134.1:303345-332950 GCF_009761245.1 Sapajus apella
TTTTTTTTTTTTTTTTTTTTGAGACAGGGTCTCACTGTTACCCAGGCTGGAGTACAGTGGCACAATCACAGCTCACTGCAGCCTCAACTTCTCAGATTCAAGCAATCCTCCCACCTCAGCCTCCAGAGTAGCTGGGCCCACAGGTGTAGTCCATCGTGCTAGACTAATTTTATTTTTGTAGAGATAGGATCTTGTTATATTGCCCAGGCTGGTCTCAAACTCCTGGCTTCAAGCCATCATCCTGCCTCCCAAAGTGCTGGGATTACAGGTGTGAGATACTGTACCTGGCCCCATTATACTCTAGTTTGACCTAAGTGTTGTAAAGCCACCTGGAACTCTGTCTTCTGTAAGTAATGAGGAGCATCCAGTGGTGACACTCCGCATCTCTGTGCCACGTCACACCATGGACACGTTTTACTACTTGAAATCGGCATTAGTGCCTTTAAGTCTAACCGGGATAAAGAACCAATTCCAAGAGCCCTCCCGCCCCCGCCCCACCACTCCCCCAGCCCCCATTATTTTCAAGCAAACCCTCCACATTTACTATTTTGTAGGTAGAGGCTATTTAACACAGGCAGAGTGACTTTCTGTCTGAAATGAGACAACTGTTTGGAGTTTATTACCACCCGTGCCCTCCGGTGGGACCTGAATGCCATGAGTCTGGGGCCGGCTTTCTGCAGGGGCCTCTAGTGCTGGCACGTCACCCACCCCGGCAGGAAGCCTGGTGTGGAGGGCAGGCTGCTAGGCCAGGCCTCCCCTGAAGGACGGCCTCACGTCCAGCCTGCGCTACCTCCCCAGCACTGTGCTTCTCTGGTGCGGGACGGGCTGGCTCGGGGCTCCAGGAAAGATGCCTCACGTGTGCCCAGAAATGCAGGTGTCAAGGAAGGCTGCCTTCGGGTGGCTTGGGCTTCAAGTGCACCCTGGGGTTAGTGTCCGGGGCATAACGGGCACATACTCAAATGTCTGTATAAGGATGGGCACAAAAATGGCAGGTGGGGTCACCCTCACCCTTCACTGATGCGAACCTGGACTGGGATCAGACTCATGCCATAGGTTCCACATCCAGTGGTCAGGTGTGCTGGCCTGGAGCCTGCTGGCCCCAGTCCCCACCACACAAGGACCGTCACAGGTGGGGGACATACTCTTCCTCCAGAAATTAAGCAACCAGCATTTGAGCCTTAGAGTCCCCATGGCTCTTCCAGCTTTGGCCAGGCCACAGTCACCTTCAGACTGAATGTGTGGGGCCCTGAGGACTCGGGTCCTGAGATGACCCCTCTTGGGATGGGATCCCAGGCATCAGGTGAGAGCATGGTGTTCCCAGCCCCTTCATCAGGGGCCTGGGAGTTGACCCTGACTTCCTGGACCCGGAAAGAAAAGGGAACACACAGAGGTCCCAGGAAAAGGGGCAGAAGTAGGGAGGGTGACAGGCTACCCCAAAGCCTAGCTCCCAGGCTCAGGAAAGCCCCTCCCTGCTCACCCCTTCCGGAGGGCTTGGGTCTGCAAAGGAACAGAGCTTGCGGGGGGTCTCCAAGGGTTAGAGTGCTCCAGGCTTAGGTGGGGAGGAGGGAGATGTGTTCGGTGCTGAGGGCCTCCTGCATCAGGCCCCGAGGGCCGGACTGCAGGCCCAGATGAGCTCCCAGGTGGGCAGCTCATCTCTCTGGCAGGAGCACGAAGAAGGCAGCCTTCAGGAAGCGGCCGAAGCTGCAGAGTGTGGTGAGCAGCCAGTGGGAGCGGAAGCCGGGGTCTGTGCTGACCACACACTTGAGGACATCAGTCTGGGAGGGAAGAGGGGGACTGTGAGAGCAGAACCAGCACCGCCGGGCCCCCCACCTGCCACCGCTGGACACCCCGGCACTGCCAGACCCCCGGCACTGTGCACCAGAACATCAGCCAGCTGCTTGAGGGAACGCAGGAGACTGTTAGGACGGGAGGTCTGAGACCTGGACTGAAGGTTCCAGTGCACGACCAGACCCTACACCGTGCACACTCAGACAGCGTGAGGGCCCGGAGGCACCCCAGGTGAGGACAGAGGGCAGCCAGGCTGGGCGGAGGGCAGGAGAGGCCTGCGTGGCCCTCGCTGGGACTCCAGACATCCTAGACCAGGGTGCTGGCTCCTCAGCCACCTGCCTACTGCCCCCCAGGGGCTACAAGTACCCCCACATCCTCCTGTTGGGCCTTGGAGCCTGGGCTGCCAGGAAGGGGCAAACCCAGCTTCATTCAGACTCTGCCTGGAACAAGAGCAGGGGGCCTTCGCTTCCAGAAGCCCAAGTCCCTGGACTCTGAAGCTCCTTCTGGGTGAGTAAATGAATGTCACTCCAATTCTCTTATTCCCTTCGCTTCCTGATAATAAATGAAGTCTTTTCCCTGCAGCCTGGACCTGCGTCCTTGGCGTTGCTCAAGGTGTCCTGAGGGTCCCTTGCCCCACCCCCTGCCTCGCCCATCTACCCCAGCAGTGTCCAGGTGCCCACCCACCCACTCGCCCCAAATCTCTCCCACCCCCTCAGGGGCTCACCCACCCACCCGCCCTCCCCGTGCCCCACACCCTCACACCCCAACTCTCTCCCACCCCCTCAGGGGCTCAGGTGCTCACCCATCCACCGCGCCTCCGCAGCCAGGTGGCCAGGGTCTTGCGCACAAACTCTCCCAGGCAGTCGACAAGGGCGTGGACCATGGCAGGCTGGGCCTGCCTCACGCAGTCCACGGCCAGCCCTGCCGCCACCGCATACAGGGACACCACCTTGCCCCACGTGATGCCTGGAGGGAGAGAGATGGTCAAGACCAGGACTGGAATCCTGCCCACAGGAGCACAGGAAGGGGCTGGGCCCCTCTGAGCCACCGTCCTGCTTACCGTCCAGCAAATGACCATGGATGGTCCCAAGGGGGGACCCCTCCCCGACAGGACAGCAGCCAGCTGGCCACCTTGCCCACCTTCTCAGGTAGTTCTCAGGCAGCAGGTTTCTCAGTCTCCACTGCATACCTGCCCAGCCCACGTCTGTGGAGGAGGCCACAGGGACATGGTGGCAGGCAGAGAGGGACAACGGGGCGGGGTGGGGGACTGAGGGCAACACCCTGGGCTGCCTGTTCCTGCATCCACATTTTCCACATAAAGCAGCTGAGGCCTGCGGAGAAACCACCTTCCCTAGACCCCCAACCTGCTGAGGCTGAAGTGAGACGGAAGCGGCCTTAAAAGAGAAGACGATGGAATGGTGATGAGCAGGGGGAAAGAGCACGTGCAAATTACAGGCCATGACAACGCCTCAGTACAGAAGGACATTTTATACAGCAGTGAAAGAAAAGAGAGGCTTTCACAAGAACTATGAGCACAGAACTTGAACAGCTGATTCGCAAAAGAAAAATTACAAATAGGAGACATGAAAAGATGTTTACCTTCATCAATAACCAAAGAAAGGCAAATTAAAACGAGATGCAGTCGGTGGTATTCAAAGCTCTGAAGTGTGAGGGTTCCGGCAACTCCACAGCCTTGCAAACCCTGGTGGGAAGCCTGGCTGCGGGGGAGTGAGCCCGAGGACACCCTCCCAGAGCAGCCACCCTGGATCTTTTCAGAAAACATCCGTCGGCTCAAACAAATACTTAGTTACAGATGTTAACAGCAGCCAACTGAAAAATGCCAAAAGGGGAAGAACTCAAGCATCCTTCAGTGGATAAATGGACACACGTCGTGATGCTACTCAGCCATAGAAGGCAGGTGGGCCACGGTGGCTCAGGCCTGTCACCCAGCACTTTGAGAGGCTAAGGCAGACGGATCATGAGGTCAGGAGTTCAAGACCAGTCTGGCCAACATAGTGAAACCCCGTCTCTACTGAAAATAAAAATAAAAAATCAGCCGGATGTGGTGGCAGGCGCCTGTAATCCCAGCTACTTGGGAGGCTGAGGCAGGAGAATCGCTTGAACCCAGGAGGCGGAGGTTGCAGTGAGCCGAGACTGTGCCATTGCACTCCAGCCTGGGTGACAAGAATGAAACTCCAACTCAAAAAAAAGGCATGGGGCTCTAAGGCAGGCTGTGGCAAGGATGGGCCTCAGGAACACACGCCGGGTGGAGGCTGCCGGGCACAAGAAGCCATATAGAGCGTGAGTCCGTGGATACGAAATGTCCAGAGCAAGTCAGGGCCGGAGCCGGGACACAGGCTCACGGCTGGCAGTGGGCAAGGTGGGGGCGGCCGTGACAGCTATGGACACAGGCGTTCCGGGATGATGATGACCTCCTGAGACTAGAAGCTGGTGGCTGCACCAGGCTGTGAATGTGGCAGATGCTGCTGAACTGCACACTTCTAAGTGGTTCATTATGTCACACAAACTTCACATCAATTAAAAGAAATGGGGAAAAAACCCGAATCAGACCATGTCAGTCCCCTGCGTAAAGCTCTTGTGTTGCTGTTACTTCCCATGTCTTTTAAAGTAAACCCAAGTCTGAATTCCCAGCTGAGCTGGCCCCTGGTGGACTCCAGCCCTTTTCCTGCCACCCCGGCCTCGGGTGCCCATGTTGTTGGTAGGCACACACACCCAGCACAGCCCCTGCTCTGCCGCTGCACCTCCCCGCTGCATGGGACTGTTCCAGGTTCCCCCCTCCAAGGGCAGGGCCTCGTGGGGAGTGGAGCCTGATGTAAGGACTGCGTGTGACTTGTGTGGCATGCAGAACAACTCTTTCTGACGTATCTGGTTCCATCAGAGCACAGTAGTTCCGTGCCCAGCGCAGTGGCTCACCCCTGCAATTCGGGCACTTCAGGAGGCTGAGGCAGGTGGATCACCTGAGGTCAGGAGTTCAAGACCAGCCTGTCCAACGTGGCAAAACCTCGTCTCTGCTAAAAATACAAAAATTAGCCAGGCAGGGTGGCAGGCACCTGTAATCCCAGCTACTCAGGAAGCTGAAGCAGGAGAATCACTTGAACCTGGGGGTGGAGGTTGCAGTGAGCCAAGATCGTGCCCCTTAATTCCAGCCTGGGTGAAACAGTGAAACTAAAAAAAAAAAAAAAAACCAAAAAAAAAAAACAAACCATAGTGCATTCCAAGTGATGGGCACATTTCAACTCCAGAGGGGTGGACGGGAAAGAAGGGCAGGCAAGAGTCGGGAGGCACCGGCCTGGTGTCCGCCGTGTCCCTGGAGCTCTTCCGTGTCTTTTTAACTAACATAATTCCATTACCATGAAATAATCTTTTACAAGTGGGATATTTTTAGCATATTCACAAAGTTGTGCAACCATCACCTCTATCTAATTCTAGAACATTTTCATCATCCCAAAAGAAGCCCCAGACCCATCAGCAGCCACTCATCTTACTTTGTCTCTGCAGATTTACCTACCCTGAGTATTTCACTCCCACAGCATGTTCATTCTGTGTCTGGCATATTTCACCGAGCACTATTCCACAGTTCATCCACGGCGTGGCGTCATCAGTGCTTCGTTCGTGTTAGTGGCTGAATAACGTTCCTCACTAGGGACACACTGCATTTTGTTTATCCATTTATCAGCCTTTAGCCAATAACCTTTGGCTGTTATACAGAATGCTGCTATGAACACTGACGCACAGTTTTTTGTGTGGATTTAAGTGTTCATCTCCTTGAGAGCACACCTACGGGTAGCTGTGCTGGGTCACATGGTAACCCCATGTTTACCCGTCTGAGGAACTACCGGGCTGCTTCTTCCAAAGCAGGTGCACCATCTAACATTCCCACCAGCAGAGTACAAGCGTTCTGGCCTCTCCATGTCCTCAACACCACCTGTGGTCACCTGACTTTTTCTTTTTTTTGAGATGGAGTTTTGCTGTCACCCAGGCTGGAGTGCAATGGCACAGTCTCAGCTCACTGTTGGGATTATAGGCATAAGCCACTGCACCTGGCCTTTTTTTTTTTTTGAGAATAGGGTCTCCTGTTGTCACCAAGGCTGGAGCACAGTGGCAGGATCACAGCTCACTGAAGCCTTCCACTCCTGGACCTCCCACCTCTGCCTTCTGAGCTGCTGGGACTACAGGCAGCCACCATGCCTGGCTAATTCTGTGTTTTTAATTTTTTTTGTAGAGATGAGGTCTCACTATGTTGCCCAGACTGCTCTCCAACTCCTGGGCTCAAGCAGTCCTCCCACCTCGGCCTCCCAAAGTGCTGGGATTATAGAAAAGGAGGCTCTGATTTGCATTTCCCTAGTGACTGGTGGCATGGATCATCTTGCGGGGTGCTTGGCAGTCACTGAGACATCTTCCTTGCAGAAATATCTATTCCAAGTCTTTTTTTTTTTTTTTTTTTCCGAGACAGAGCCTTGCTCTGTCACCCAGGCTAGAGTGTAGTGGCACAATCTCAGCTCACTGCTACCTCTGCCTCCCAAGTGGCTGGGATTACAGATGCCCACAATTGCACCCAGCTAATTTTTGTATTTTTAGTAGATACAGGGTTTCACCATCTTGGCCAGGCTGGTCTCAAACTCCTGACCTCATGATCCACCCACCTCAGCCTCCCAAAGTGCTGGGATTACAGATGTGAGCCACCACGCCTGGCCTCTATTCTGATTCTTTGCCCATCTTTTAATTGGGTTGTTAGTATTGATTTTAAGAGTTTTTTACATATTTTCTCTGTATTATTTTTCTTTTATTATTTTTACTTTTTACTTTTTTTTTTTTTTTTTAGAGGGAGTCTTGCTTTGTCACCCAGGCTGGAGTGCAGTGGCACGATCTTGGCTCACTGCAACTTCCACCTCCTGGGTTCAAGTGTTTCTCCTACCTCTGCCTCCCGAGTTAGTGGGACTATAGGCATGCACCACCACACCCAGCTGTTTTTTAATGTTTTTGGTAGAGACAGGGTTTCACCAAGTTGGCCAGGCTGGTCTCAAACCCCTGACCTCAAGTGATCTGTCCGCCTTGGCCTCCCAAAGTGCTGGGATTACAGGCATGAGCCACCGTGCCTAGCCATTTTTATTTATCTTATAGTAAAACTATAACAAAATAAATATATATTGTACATATGTAATTACAGAAAATACAATTAGAATTCAAAGAAAAAAATAAAAACTACTGCCAACTTCTAAATGGGGAGAAATGATGAGTTTTACCACTTTGGAAATGAGTTTTTTGAAAGCCCTGGGCGGGAACTTTCAAGCCCTAAATGAAAATAGCCAGAAACGACATCAGTTGGCCTCTGCCTTCGTGGGAGGCTCCTGGGGCTGGAGACCTGGAGACCCCCCGGAGCCCTGCCCTGCAGCGCTCACACTGCTCACATCACTAAGCCAAAGCCCCAGGCCGAAGGAGGTGCAGGTGGTGCCCCAGGCCTGCAGTGCAGGGCTGGGCAGGGCCACACCCTAGGGGCACCTGCTGAGACCGGGAGGAAGGAGACCTGGGGGTCAGAGTGCACTGGGGTAGCAGGCGTGGGAGGGGCCTCCGGCAGGGAGGCAAGGACAGTGAAGCACTTGGAGGCTGGAGGCTCGCCCTGGAGGCAAAAGGGACAAGATGAGGAGGACTGGGATGGACAAAGGGTAAAGAGGGCTGGGGGGCAGCAGCCAGCAGGCCTGAGGGGCACAGTCTGGGAGCCAGTGAGGGCAGAAGGGGGCAGCCCTGCCCTCCGTCCCTAGTCAGGCAGCTCTGAGATTCAGAGAGGTTAAGAAACCCATGGCAGGTCACTCAGTTCCTGGGCCTCAGCCTGGCAGCAGGTGCAGAGTGGAGGCTGCCGTGGGGGGGGCGGGGCGGGCCTTCGTGGGACAAGCCTGCGGTGCTGGGCGCGGGGGGCGGGGGGGGTGGCTGACTGCAGGGAAGTGGGCTCTGGCTTTACAGTGAAAACCACAGGATTTTTTTTTTTTTGAGACAGAGCTGCCTAGACTGGGGTGCAATCTCAGCCCTCTGCAACCTCCGCCTCCCAGGCTCAAGCGATTCTCCTGCCTCAGCCTCCCCAGTCGCTGGGATTACAGGTGCCTGCCACCACACCTGGCTAATTTTCTGTATTTTTAGTACAGACAGGGTTTCTCCATGTTGGCCAGGCTGCTCTCAAACTCCTGATCTCAGGTGATCCACCTGCCTCAGCCTCCCAATGTGCTGGGAATACATGCGTGAACCATCATGCCCAGCTCGAAAACCACAAGATTTAAACAGAACTCTACATGTACCCTGGGCTGCCTGGCCGCTGACCCCACCACGTCCCCGTCAGCTGTCTGCCCGCTCATTCCTGCCATCACCTTTCTCCTCAGCGCCCCCTGCCCCCCCCCCGGCGCCCCAGACGCCCGCCCAGAACCAGAGCCTTCCTAGGCACCGCCCCCACCTCAGGCCAGGCCCTGCTCAGGCAAGGCCAGGCAGGCAGGGCCTCCTGGCCCCATCCTCTCTCCCTGCTGAACAGGGAGGCCCACCTCCCAGGGCCTGCCCCACCTCTGGGCAGACTGCTGCAAGCTCAGAAATGACTGTTCTTTTAAAGCCAGCCTGCAGCTCGTAAACCCAGCGGCCCTGAGACAGACACCCGGGTGGCCACCCACGCACCGGCGTCAGCCAGGGGAAGGCCGAGGGTGGTCGTCAGCCCAGGATGCCTTCCGCTCCTGGCTTCCTTCCTGGGCCCCACCCACTCCTCCTCCAGGCGCCTGCTCTGTCACCCTGCGGGCGGGAGGGACGGGCACCAGCTCACCAGCTCTCCAGCTCCTGCCGCCATCCTCCCGCCCCCACTGTGCCATGGACCCTGGCCCCCCTCCCCTCTGTCCCCCTGCCCCTGAGCCACACCCACCTGCCCACTCCCAAGCCCCCACCCATATGCACCCCCAGCCCACCCAGGTCTGCTCCATGACACACCTCAGCCTGGCCTGGGCCTGGCTGCCCCCACTGCCACGTGGGGGCCTCGGAGCCAAACTGCCAAAGAGGATTCATTTACGATCTCTCAGAGGAACAAGGGAGCAGTGACAGAGTCCAGGCTCTGAGGCCAGCCCAGGAGCATCACGCAGGGAGTCCCGCCTGCGCCCAGCTCAGCACTGCCTCCTGACCCCCCACACCACAGCCCGCGGTCACTGTTCCTCCCCTTGTGTGGTCCGGGGCACTCCAGTATGTGCTCTGACAGCCAGACAGGCCCTGGGGCAGGACCGGACCCCACCTGGACTCCCACCCTAGGATTCGGACTGCTCGCTCCACCAGCGGAGGTGTCCCAGCCACAGTAACTTCTGTCCAGGGAGGTCAGCACTGAGAAATCATGGCACTGGAGACGCCCATGGTCCCTGCTCCCCTGGCCTCCAGCCAAGGGTGTCAGCCCCACTCTGTCCCTGGGCCTCTGGCCAGCCCACCAGGGGTCGGAGGAGAAGCCTGGGAGAGGAGGGGTCACCCCACAAGGTTGGGGTCTGTAGGAGCTAGACACAGTGGCCCTCACACTCTTGGCCTCTTCCCCTTGCCCTCCGATGGGTGGAGGTCCTGAGGCCATCTGAAAGCCCCTGGCTCTGAGGGTCCCCCAGGGGGTGGGATGCATTTCCTGCAGCAAGCGTGTGGCTTCCCCTGCGGCCTCTGCCCGCAGCCCAGCTCCTGCTGCTGTTGGGACTGCCCTGCAGACAAGGCAGCTAAGGCCACAGAGGTGACAGCAGCCACGGTCACACAGCTGATCAGCCACAGATCCAGACTAGCTCCCAGACGAGGGCTCAAGAGGCCTCCCTGCTGCCAGGGGTCTTCCAAAAAGCCAGCCCGGGTGAACAGCATTCTCCTCCTGCAAGCTTCAGGGAATCCTGCTCACCCCAGGGTCACTGCCCGGAGCTGTGCCCAGCACCCGGCAGCACTTGGGAAACACCTGAGGACCATGCCCATCAGGGAGGCACGCCACCCTCCCCAATAGCAGTGCTCAGTGCCCGCCACACCCAGGTGGGCTTGGGGTGCCAGGATGGGACTTGGGGTCACAGAGCGTCAAAGGCAGGGAGCCGAGGTCTGCAGCGCCAGACCTGATGACGCGGGGCAAGGAGACAGAAGCCACACTAGGCAAAGCCAGCTGGGGCCGCTGGACAAGCAGACAGTGGGGCACCAAGCTGAGGAGACAAGCCCTGAGCCTCCTGCGGGCCTGGAAGCAGGTGGGCAGCCAGAGCAACAGGAGCAGGGAGGCAAACCGGGTTTTTGCCTCTCTGGGCAGAGACGGAGGTGCCCAGGAGGGTCACGGGTGAGGCAGGCACAGCCAGGTGAGATGTGCTGCTGTTCTCCGGACATCCCCGAGAGCCAGTCTTCCTGGACCTCCTGCCCCGCTGCCGGCCCCTCCCTGGATGCTGGGGCCCTGAGGCTCGCCTCTGACCAGCAGAATCTGGCAGACTGACCCGTGACTTCTGAGGGTACATCCTAACAGCCCGGCAGCGTCCACTTGGGAGCTGTCTGGGAAGCCTGCTCCTGGACACTCCTTGGGATGCAGCACCGTGCTGTGAGAAGCCCAGGCACCCCTTGGGGGCCACTGCAGGAACCCAGGCAGCCCCAGGACGTGCCACCCAGCAGGCATGCAGGTCATCCAGCCCCACTGATGCTGGACACAACTACAACTCTCAAGAAGCCTGTGCCAGCTGCCCAGTGTGCCCTGCCAGCCCCCAGAACCACAAGAGACCCTGAACGCTGTGCTTTGAGTCCTGAAGCTCTGTGCTGGTCGCTGGGCAGTTCCAGACATCTCCAGCAGCAAGACCACACCGGTGAGCACTGGGCAGCGCCAGGGTGGGCGGGGGCCAGCTCGTGGGGTCCCTGTGAGCCTGAGCCGTGGACCCCAGATCCCTCCCTGAGGTCCCAGGGGATGGGCAGGCTGGGCATACCTGCGGAGAAGATGTGGCCGGCCACGGCCAGGAACGCGTCGGTCACCACGGGCTCAGACTGCAGGGAGATGTGCAGCTGGTGCGCCACGTTGCGGTAGACGCTGGGCCGGATCATCTCCAGCTCATCCCCTGTGTGGGCACAAGAGCAGGTGAGAGGCGGCCCATGCCTCAGCTCCCTGGGACACAGCTGGCTTGGGGCATACCCTGCACCTGACCCCACATGGCCATCCTGTTCCTCATTCAACCTGTCTGATTTCCACCCCCACTTGACCCCATCTGACCTCCCTTAAGCAGCCCCCGACCTTGGCGCCTAGGGACCAGGGGACCAAGGAAGTGCTGAGGATGCCCCCAGTCCTGCCCCTCTGAGGAGCCAGTTCCTAGGCTGAGCCAGCTGAGCCGGTGGGGCGGGAATCCTGTGAGAGCGTGGGCTGTGCCTGCTGGTGACTCATGGCCGACAGGCAGCCGAGCTGCCCAGAGCAGGAGGGACCAGGCAGGCAGCCAGAGCCCAACCTGGGGAGGGGCTGGGCAGAGAGAGCATGGGGGTGAGGGCAGGCGGAAGCCCGAGTGCCTGGCTCAGGGACCACTCAGGTGTGGAGGCTGAGCAGCTATCCTGGGCCACCCACAATGCCACACTCCCACCCGGGCTCTTGCTGCCAAGGGGACATGCTTGGAGGTGGCATTGCGTCAGCCCTGCCCTGGCGGCCAAGGATAGTCACCTACAGGCCCACCGCCCCCGGATCCCGCCTGTAGCGCCCTTGGCAGCAGCAGTGCACAGGCACTGGGCAGATGGTGCCAGGAATGCCACAGGACCCTGGGATCGGAGTCCCAGCCCGGCCAGCAATCCAGCCAAAGCAAACAGGGAAATGCTGTGGCTGGACCATCCCAGCTGATAAGCGCGCCCTCATCCCTTGAGCCAGCTGCTCTGCATTTCGTTAGTTAAGATCTGGAACCAAAGCAGAGCCCAGGAGAGGGGGGCAGGCTGCGGGGCGAGAGGGGGGCAGGCGGGGGGGGGGCGGGGCGGGGTGGTGACCTGGAAATTCCCAGCGGCTCCCGAACACAGACCTCCAGGGCTGCTGCAGGCTGGCCCCAGACTGAAGGTGGGGACACAACCCAGGCTTCTTCCTGACTGTGCGGCCTGAGGGCAGGGAGGCAGCGCTGGCCTCCAGGGGCTGACCCTGAGCAGCTGTGAGGGCAGACTCCGTTCGGAGCTGTGTCCCTCTGGGGCCCCCTTGGCCATCTGGGACTTCCAGCCATTCCAGGGTTCTGGAATCATCTTCTCAGAAGGCCCCTGAAAGGATCCTCTGGGGTCATTCTCAGAGCCCGGCTGGAGACAGCAGCAGGCAGGCGGTCTCACAGAGTCCCACCAACCCCCTCACTCCCAGGGACCTCTCCCTTCTTCCCTTCTCAGCTGGGACTCCATCTCCTCCTGGGGGCTCTGTGCTGGCCCCCATGGATTCTGTCCACCCCACACACGCTCCTGGGGAAGCCGGGTCTACTCAGCTTTGCTCTCCGGGCCCAACCCACCACACAAGGACAGGGCCACCCAGAGCCCATGCCAACATCAGCCCAAGAGGAGGCAGTGTGTCCCTCACACGGTCCTACCCTCCGACCCTGACCAGCTGCCTGGAGAGCCACGGATTCAGTTTCGTCTCTGCTGTCACCTCCCCTTCCAGGGCTCGGCCAAAGGGCCCCATGTGCCCTCTCTCAGCACCTAATTAACATTCATGGGTGACAGCCCCAGCCCGGCTGTGGGGAGGGGACACAGCAGGGCTGGTCCCACCCTCTACAGTCTAGGCCTTGGAGAAGGTGGGGGCAGCCAGTGGGCTGTGTGTGACCCCAGAACCGAGCACCCCCATTAGTCCTCACAGCACCACTAAATACTAGGGTTTGGGCTACCCAGCCCGGTGCGCGCAGTTTCCAATGAGGGGGCCTCGGAGGCCACGGATCCAGAGGGCAGCGGGCAGATCTCGGCCAGTAAGGCCAGGATCTGTTCTCCAAAATAAACATCGGGACACGTGCTCCCACAAAGTTCTGTGCCCAGCTGAGAACAAGGGTCACTGTGGAAGCTTAGCCACTAACAGATTATCCTTTCTGCGGCCTGCCATTGTTTATGGCCATTATGTCTGAAATCCGGGCTGAGCAGGCAGTGGGGAGCCTGTGGTGTGGGAGGCGAAGAGTGCAGGTGGGGAGCTCCCGCGTGGGTGGGCCTGTCCCGAAGGCCTGGCCGTCCCCGGCAGGGGGTGGGCGCCCCTGGGCCAACCCCCCCCAACCCCGCCCCGGTCTCTGCCTGGGAGGAGGCTGGGCCCGGCAGGGGAGGAGGCGCGGCTGGGGGTCCCGCGGGGGCGCGCGCACTCACCCAGGCGCAGCAGCACGGCGCACACCTCGGCCAGGCGCCCTGGGACCGGCGCGGCGCGCTCGGGGGCGCTCCAGGAGAGGCCGGCGCGCAGCAGCCGCGCGTGCACGAACTCCCGGCCCAGCGCCTTGGCCTGGGCCACCAGCTCCTTGTCCGTGGGCGAGCGGTCAAAGGCGTCCATGATCTCGGCGGCGAAGACGGAGGAGCGCCGCAGCACCTCCATGGCGGCGACGCGGGCGGGGGGCGCCGCACCTGCGGGCACAAGCGCTCAGCGCGGGGCGCGGGGCGCGGGGCGCGGGGCGCGGGGCGCGGGGCGCGGGGCGCGGGGCGCGGGGCGCGGGGCGCGGGGCTGGGCGTGGCCCTCGGGTAGGGCCGGGTCCGCGCTCGCGTTTTGCGCCCCGAATCTTCACACACCCAGCGCCACGTTCTTTTCGGACCCGACTGCGGCCTGAGCTCCCCGCGGCCGCCGGGCCGCCCTCGAAGGCGAGTGCGTGGGCGGCGGGCGGAGGGCAAAGCTTGTCCCCACGGCGACCCCCGGACCCCGCCCCCTCCCCGCCCGCGGTCCCGCGCGTGCCCCCCGCCTCGCCGTCCCCCGGGCACCCGGGCACGGACGCCACGCCCGCCGCGCTCACCTCTCCCGCCGCATGGCGCGGGCGCCGGGCTGGGGCTCTGGCTTCAGGAGCTGCTCGCCGCCGCCGCCGACCTCGACCCTTCCATTCAGACCCGCGAGGACGCGCGCCCCGTCCACGCCCGAGCCGGGAGCGCGAGGTCCTCCGGGGGCTCCGGCCGCGGCGTGGGGGGCCTGGGCGGCGAGGGGGGCACCGCGCGAGTGCGGGCGCGCGAGAGGCTCGGCCTTCTAAGGGAAGGGGGCTCGGCCTGCGGAGGGAAGGGCAGCCCCGGGGGCGGAGTCGCGAGGCGCGGCCCGAGCTTCCCCGACCGCCTCCCGGCTTAAGGAGGCCCGAGCGAGTTCCCGGGACGCGCCCGGAGAAGCCGACCGGGCCGGAGCCGCCCCGCAGGCGGAGCACCTGGACCTGGAGCCCGCCCCAGCCGCCCGCGTGCTCGCCGGGTCCATTTGAAAACTGGGCTGCCCGTCTTCGTTGGCAGAGGTTCTCTCTATAGTCTGGATGCGCGTGCCCTTTGTATTGTGGATGGAATCTTGGATTCGCATTTATTGAAGATATTGCAAATATCTTCCTCTATTTTGTGGTTTACTTTTGATCAACAGGAGTTACCCTTAGTGATGTCCAATTTGTCAATATTGTCTTTACGGTTAGTACCTTTCTGTTAGGATATTTTCCTGTGTTTTCTTTTAGAAGCTGTTTTAGGGCTCATATTTAGATCTACTGATTGATTACATATTAATTATTGTGAATGGTGTGGTAGGGGCCAGAGCTCATTTTTTTCCACGTGGATATCCAATTGACCTGGCATCATTTATTGAAAAGCATCATTTTTTCCCCACCCAATTGGAGGAGTCCTCAACATCTTAACATAAATCAACTGAAGTGTGTGTGTGTGTGTGTGTGTGTGTGTGTGTGTGTGTGTGTGTTCTGTTTCGGGACTCTATCCCACTGGTTTCTTTATCCTTCAGTCAACCTCACACAGTTTGAACAGTAGGATTAACCAACTTGACCTACTTCACATATGTACAACACTTCCCCCAACAGCTGTAAAATACACATTCTTCCCATGTGCACATAGAATGTTTATCAAAATAGACTATATCATCGTCCTTAAAAAGTCTCAGCAAATTTCGAAGGACTGAAATCATACAATGCGCTCTCTCTGAATTAAATCAAAAGTCAATCAGAAAAATTACTGGAAAGTCTCCAAATGCTTGGAAATGACATGGCACATTGCTAAACAATCAGTGGGTCAATCACAGTGGAAGGTGTAAAATATGTTGACAAGAACAACAGTGAAAAATATGACATATCAAATGCTGTGCAATGCAACTAAAACACTGCTTATAGCTTTGTAGCTTTAGAAGAAAGATTGAAAATTAGACAGAGTGCAGTGACTCATGGCTGTTATTCCAGCATTTTGGGAAGCCAAGGCAGGCAGATCACCTGAGCTCAGGAGTTTGAGACCAGCCAGTCAACATGGTGAAAACCCCATCTCTACTAAAGATACAAAAAATGAGTTGGGTGTGGTGGTAGGCATGGGTAATCCCAGCTACTCAGGAGGCTGAGGTAGGAGAATTGCTTGAACCCCGGAGGCGGAGGTTGCAGTGAGCCACGATCATGCCACCGCACTCCAGCCTGGACAACAGAGCAAGACTCCATCTCAAAAAAAAAAAAAAAGAAAAGAAAGAAAGAAAACAAAAGAATAAGAAAATTACTGCTCTAAGCTTCAACTCGAGAAGCTAGAAAAAGAACAATAAAACCAAAGATGAAATAATAAAAATAAGAGCAGAAATTAATGGAATAAAGCAAACATTAGAAAAAAATCAACAAAGCCAAAAATTGGTTCTTTGAAGATTAGCAGAAATGATAAAACCCCTGGAAAGACTGAATAAGAAAAAAAAAACATAAATTTCTTTCATAATAGGAATGAAAAAGAGGACATCACTATAAATACTACAAGCATGAAAGGGATAAGATTGACAGTACATTTGAAATTTTAGATACACAATTTACCAAAACTGACCCTAAAAGAAATGGAAAATCTGGATAGTCCTACACCAATTAAATACATTGAGTCTGTTATTTAAAATCTTCCCACAAAGAAAATTCTAGGTTCAGATGTTTTCATTGAGAAATTTTTCTTAATGGTTAAAGGAATACTGCCAGTCTTATACAAACCTGTCCAGAGACTAAAAATGAGGGAGTATTTCCCAACTCATTTGATGAGGCCAATATAACATTCATACCAAAACCTGTAAGGAACATTACCAGAAGCAAGGAAAGCTCTGGAACCTCTATCTGCTATGACTTTCCTATCTGGAGCGTAGAGAGGATAATAATACCTACCACCTAGGATTGTTGGGAGGACTTAATTTTTAATCCATGTCATGTAGTAAGTGCTCAGCCATTGTTAGCTGCTTTTTCAGAAAAGCTATAGTACTGTAAAATCTGAGGGTGCATTTTAATGAACTTTTTTTTTTTTTTTTTTTTTTTTGGAAGGGTTTTCATGTTGCCCAGGCTGGAGTGCAGTGGCACGATCTCAGCTCACTGCAACCTCCGCCTCCTGAATTCAAGCGACTCTCCTGCCTCAGCCTCCCAAGTAGCTGGAATTACAGGTGTTTGCCACCACACCCAGCTAATTTTTTGTATTTTTAGTAGAGACGGGTTTTCACTGTGTTAGCCAGGATGGTCTCAAACTCCTGACCTTGTGATCTGCCCACCTCCACCTCCCAAAGTGCTGGGATTACAGGCATAAGCCACCACACCCAGCGAATGAACTCTTTAATGCAGTCTAGAGCTCCTTGGACAGTGTGTGCCTCGAATTTCTGAAGAGCAGTCAAGTTCAGGATTCCCTGTATTTTATAGCTAGCCTTATAGAGATGCAGAGAGGGAAAAGATCTCCCCCACAGAGTCACTGCAAGACTGGGCATGGCCAGGCTGGACACGTGGGGTCTGAATCCATGGCTCCTGAAAGTACTTCAGTCAGGCAAAGAGCCTATACTTTTAGGCAGGAGACCAGGGAGTTCACACCTGCAACCAGCTTCAGGCAACTTCCTGCCCCATTCACAGGCTCAGCTTCCTCCTGTGCAAAATGAACTCATGCTTCCTGCCTCCTGTTGGAGTTGCCTCCTGGGCTCTGACATGGGGGTAGTGGTCCATTGGGCATAATTGGCAAATGTGTTCTGTACCCCAGGAGCTGCAGAAACCAGGTAAAGCTGTGTCTCAGGATGTTCAATACAGAACGTGGCTAGCAGTAAGGAACTGGAAATGACCTAAGTGTTTATCAAGAGATCAAGCCCAGCACGGTGGCACCACACTAGTAGTTCCAGCTACTTGGGAGGCTGAGGCAAGAGGATTGCTTGAGCCCAGGAGTTCAGGACTGTAGTGCCTGTGAATAGCCACTGCATTCAGCCTGGGCAACTTAACAAAGGCTCTTTTCTAAAAGAAATTTTAGAAGGAGAGAGGGGCCAGGTGCAGTGGCTCATGCCTGTAATCCCAGCACTTTGGGAGGCAGAGGTGGGCAGATCACGAGGTCAGGAGATCGAGACCATCCTGGCTAACAAAGTGAAACCCCATCTCTACTAAAAGTACCAAAAATTAGCCCAGTGTCGTGGCACGCAGCTGTAGTCCCAGCTACTTGGGAGGCTGAGGCAGGAGAATTGCTTGAACCTGGGAGGCAGAGGTTGCAGTGAGCCAAGATCTCACCACTGCACTCCAGCCTGGATGACAGAGTGAAACTCTGTCTTAAAATAAAAATAAAAAGAGAGAGAACATTAGGAGATTAAGCAGTCTGGAATACCTAAACTGCAAACCTTATTCAGACCTTAAAAAGCTTGGGTCATGCTGGAGTCAGCTGAGGTCTTCCTGTCCATTGAGGCCTGGAGGAGGCCCAGTCCCAGCCCCCAAATCCCAAGAGTGTGTTGACTTCTTGGGAGCCTACATTTCTCCGGTCACCTTTGGCCCTGCTTTTCTGTCTCTGCAGAATTCTTGCATCCACCCTTGCCAGGCATCTGATGCCTGTCTCTACCCCAGTGTTGATCTAGCATGGAACACCGTCCCTGGTTGGTACTGATACCAGCCCCAAACTGACTTAGGCACAGGGCAGTTTGTTGATTTGTGTGACCAGAGAGAGGTCTGTTGGTTTCAGGCGTGGCTGGATCCAGGAGTGTCCTTCTGTCTGTGCTCCTCTGTGATGGCTCCACTCTCAGGCAGGCCATCCTGGTGTAATTGCAGGATAAAGCCCACAGCTCCCTGTCTATACCTCGAGGTTCAGGCTTTGCCAGTGGAAAAAAGTCGGGCTCTCCAGGTAGCTCTGGGGGATCCCCTGGGGTGGGCAGCTTCTGTGCTCTGCCCATTTCTGAGCCAGCTATGGCTGGCATGGGGAAGGTGCTGAGTGGTCAGGCCTGGGTCTCATACCTGGCCCTGGAGGGTGTAAGAGGGCGGGCCCCCCGTCAGCACCTGTGGAATGTGACCAGCTGGATTTCCATAAGAGCCTGCTCACTCAAGGCTGCTGTGTGGTCACAGGGCTGGGCGCAGAGGGTCCATAACCCAGTGATGCCCACATTCAACATTCCAAATCCAGGCCTGGCCCTCGGCCTTGGGCCTCTCCCAGCGCAGCCGTTCGCGGCCTCGCGGCTCCTCTCCGTCTTGCCTCTCGTGACGGCTGCTCGCCTCCTCCACCCTGGTCCTCTCCCCTCCCCGGCTCAGGCCCTGGTGCAGAGCCAGCCCCTGACGGCACAGCGGGGGCATCCCGGGTGGCCTCCTGGCAAGGCTGCCTTGGAGCCTGCGCTAAGCCCTCCCTCCCGTGGTGCGAATGTGTCATGCCCGCAGCTCAGGGCACCCTGCTGTGTGCGGCCACCCGCCCGGGCCGGCTGTGAGTCCCAGCGGCTGCGAGTAGACCCGCCACCCGGGTCCTTTGCCTGATGGGACCGAGGCAGGTCTGGGCCTCCCCCCAGCAGGGAGTGCGGGGCGAGGCCTGCGGTCTCGGAGGCCTGCGGTGCCCGCCTCCCTCTGTCCAGGGACTTCGCTCGCTGCCCGGTGCCCCTCGGGGTAGGGGCCGCTGCCCCGGCCAGCGCTGGAGCCTGAAGCGAGCCGTGTGGGTGCCACGCTGGGCTCTGTCCCGGCCCAAACCTCGTGTCAGATCGCAAACCCCAGGGCTGTGGGCGGGGCTGCCGGGAGGCGGCCGGATGATGGGAGCAGGTGCCCCCTGGCGTTCTCGCGATAGTGAGTGAGCGAGTTCTCGCGATAGTGAGTGAGCGAGTTCTCGCGATAGTGAGTGAGCGAGTTCTCGCGATAGTGAGTGAGCGAGTTCTCTCGATAGTGAGTGAGCGAGTTCTCGCGAGATCTGCTTGTTTAAAAGGTGAGGCACCTCCCCCGGTGGCGTTCGCCCGCCTTCTCCCGCCCTGTGAGCCGGTCTTCCTTGTCTTCGCCTTCCACCATGACTTTCGGTTTCCAGAGGCCTCCAGTCCTGCTTCCTGTACGGCCCGTGGGACGGTGAGCCAATTACGTCTCTTTTCTTTATAAATTACCCAGTCTCGGCCGGACGCGGTGGCTCTCGCTGTAATCCCACTTTGCGAGGTCGTGGGGAGTGGATCTCGAGGTCAGGACATCGAGACCATCCTGGCCAACATGCTGAAACCCTGTCTCTACTGAAAATACAAAAAAAATTAGCTGAGCGTGGTGGCGCACGCCCCGGCTGCTGGGGAGGCCGAAGAGGGGGAGATTGCAGATTGCAGTGAGCCGAGATGGAGGCACTGCACTACAGCCTGGGCGACAGTGAGAGACTCCATCTAAAAAAAAAAAAAAAAACGTTTTTTAGGGCCAGGTGCCGTGGCAGACCCCTGTAATCCCAGAATTGTAGAAGGCCAATTCAGGTGGATCACCTGACATCAGGAGTTCGAGACCAGCCTGGCTAACATGGTGAAATCCTGTCTACTAAAAATGCAAAAATTAGCCAGGCATGGTGGTGGGCACCTGTAATCCCAGCTACTCAGGAGGCTGAGGCAGGAGAATCAATTGAACCCAGGAGGCAGAGGTTGCAGTGAGCCGAGATCACACCATTGCTCTCCAACCTGAGCAACAAGAGTGAAACTCTGTCTCAAAAAAAATAAAACAACTTTTTTTTAGAGACGCAGCCTCACTGTGTTGCCCAGACTGGTCTCGAACCCCTGGGCTCAAGTGATCTTCCTGCCTCAGCCTCTAAAAGTGCTGGGATTACAGGCATGAGCCACCACTCTGGCCTCATTCTCTAAAGGGTCTGTTCTGAGCCCTAGAGCCGTTTGGGGCACCTGAGCCCAGCCCTTAAGGGGTACTGAGCTGTCAGTGTTTACAGGGGTGTGGGTGGTATGGGTGGACTGGACAGGGTGTGGACTGGTGTGGCATGACAGGCCAGAGGGGCTGGGTGGGGTCGAACACATGGGGCTCACGGGAGGCCTCTGGAGTGCAGGGGGTGCTGCGGGTGCAAGAGAAGGGGCCTCGGCGCTCTGAGGGAATCCAGCATTCTGAGTTGGATCAGAGCCTGGTTTCTCTGGTGGGGCCAGGACATTCTCATTGTCCAGCTCCTGTGCACGGTGACCCAGGCCACAGGGAGGGAGCCACTTGTGGGTGGGCCTGTGTGTGCTCCATCACCTCTCGTTCTCTTTTCAAAATGCATCCCGAGGGAGCAGCTGCCTGGCCGCCCGTCCCAGCCGCCCCTCCTCCCTCTGGATGGCCCCGGCACCCTCCGTAAGACCAGAGCCCCTCCTGCCTCTGCAGCCTCCTCTCCTCACTCCGAGAAGATCACTTTCCTTCTTCCTGGAACATTCTTCCCCCATCTTCTTTTTTATTTTACTTCTTTATTTTTTTTTTGAGATGGAATCATATTCTGTCGCCCAGGCTGGAGTGCAATGGCGTAACCTCGGCTCACTGAAACCTCCGATCGTTCAAGCAATTCTCCTGCCTCAGCCCCTCAAGTAGCTGGGACTACAGGCATGCGCCACCTGCCCAGCTAGTTTTCTGTTTTTTTAGTAGAAATGGGTTTTCACCGTGTTAGCCAGGCTGGTCTCAAACTCCTGACCTCAGACTATCCGCCCACCTTGGCCTCCCAAAGTGCTGGGATTACGGTGTGAGCCACCTTGCTTGGCCTCTTCCCACATCTTCAAACTCTGCCATTCAGCATTCCCTCAGAGAGTGCCCCCGGCCCCGCCCCACATGTCACCCCCACTCCAGGTGCCCTCTGTGCAAGTGGCCAAGGTGAACACTGGGCAGGCAGGGCTGGAGGTGATCCGCAAGCCACTCCCCCCGTCCCAGCTCCCCCTGGCTGTGGTGGGAACCTTCCCACTGGAACTAGAACCAGACCGCTGCATTTTCACTGGCTGGTGCAAGCCTTCCTCCTGGGCGGAGGGACCCTCCCCCAGGTCTCCCCACCTCCTGGGAGGCTTCCATGGGCCTGGGAGGCAGAAGGGTTGTGGGGAGCCCTAAGGGGACGGAGCCAACAGCAGGGGCTGTTGCTGTTGTGCTCCCCATCCCCTTAGTGGGTCCTCCCAAGTCATCTGCGGCAGTGGGACCCGGTTAATCTAAACCTCGGGGCCCTTCCTCCCCCTTCCCTTTCATGGTCTGGAATGTCCACTTGCTCGGAAGCAACTATGTATTTCCTATCTGCAGTCATTGATGGGATGCTCTGGTCCTGCGTAGTGAAGGAGAGCAGCCCTCACGCTGCTGCTAGAAGGAAGGGAATGTGGGCTCTGCACCTCCAGAGAAGGCACCCCCAGGCCTCGGCCTCTCTCTGGGAGGTCTAGGGCTGGGCCATGTGACTGATGCTGGCACAGTGAGGCTGCCAGAGGATCCTTGACCAAAAATTTATAGCATCCTCAAGCCCTGGAGACATTTTAAGAGCATCAGCGGCAGAAGCTAATGAAGTGGTCAAGTGGACATCAGTTCACAAACCCTCTTGGCTTGGCCCTGGCCCCTGGATGAGGCCATTGCTTCCTGATCAGGACCCTCCGAGGAGAGGCCTCGAGGTGACAGGCGGAGTCTGTGGTGGGCCATTTCCAGGCAGGATTCTTCGGGTGCTTCTGCAAGCACCCCTCCCACCATGGGCAGAGGGCCAGGGACTGTTCACAGCCCAGGAGGCTCAGCACTGCTTGGCACGGTCTGGGTGAGGTCCTGCGAGAGCTGCTGTCGGGGCTGGTGACCCTGGCTGCCCCCTTGGGAGAGCTGTGTGGTGCAGAGACAGGGGGTCAGGGGCACACTGGGCTGGAGGCTCTCCTCCCACAGGCTGCCTGGACCCCCTTTCCCATCTGGAAGGGGCGACCCGCCCCTGGCCTATCGCTCAGGCAGGGAGCTGTGGCGATAGATGATCAGATGGGGTGTGCCTGACCAGGGGGCACCAGACACGTTTGGCCCCATTTGCCCAGATGGCTCCCTGAGCAAACAGCCCCTCCCCATTCACTTTTCCCAGAAGCTCAATCCTCTTACTAATGAAGGATCAGAGCCTGGACCAGAGGGTTTTGTATAAACTCAGATGAGTGCTAAGTAAACAGCAGGGAACCGCACGGCTGGCGGTCTTGTCCACAGGGCCGGGGAGGGGGGCCATAGTCTCATGCTTTTAGCATCCCCCATGCACCTACCCCCTTCCCTCCCTGGTAGTGGTCTGGAAGAGTGGGCTTCAGCTGGGCCAGGGGGTCCTGATGCAGCCTTATGTCCAGGCCCAGCCAGGCCAGCCACATCCTCTCCCACTGCGGATAGGGCTGCCCCGGCTGGAACCTACCCCCTCTGGCAGCACCCCTGCCAATGCTTGATGCTACAGAATCTTTATTGCCTATCGGGCAGATGAATGGTGACTCAGGCAGCTTTACTGAGCAAGTCCCAGGTTGCCTGTAAGGCCAAGCGTGTTTCAGCCCCTGCTGCTCGTTAAACCCTCACCAGGCTTTCACTTGAAACTCTTGGTTTTCCTGCGCAGAGATTGTGCATTTTGTGAGAGTCAAATGTACCCACCCTCCCAGACTCCGTGTGAACGGGGCTTCCCCACCCGAGACCATACCCTGCTAGGCCAGGCTTTGCTCCTGACCTCCTCAGGCGTTCTGTTGTTTTGGTTTTTCATATTGGCCTCATTTTACTTCCATGTGGTATTTGGAAAGGACTCATATCAGGACTCAGGAGCCGAAGTTTTTGTTTGTTTGTTTTGAGACGGGGTCTCACTCTGCCACCCAGGCTGGAGCGCAGTGGTGTGATCTCAGCTCACTGCAATCTCTGCCTCCTGAGTTCAAGTGACTCTCCTGCCTCAGCTGCCGGGTAGCTAGGATTACAGGCATGTATCATCATGACCAGTTAATTTTTGTATTTTTAGTAGAGACAGGGTTTCACCATGTTGGCCAGGCTGGTCTCGAACTCCTGACCGCAGGTGATCCACCTGCCTTGACCTCCCAAAGTGCTGGGATTACAGCTGTGAGTCACTACGCCCACAGGCATGAATCCCTGTGCCCGACCAGGAATGAAGGGGTTTTTATTTCATTCCTGTATTTATTTATCTTAGAGACGAGGTCCTGGTCTGCCGCCCTGGCTAAAGTGCATTGGCGCCATCACAGCTCACTGCAGCCTCCAGCTCCTGGGCTCAAGCAGTCCTCTTGCCTCAGCCTCCCGAGCAGCTGGGATGCCGGCATGAGCCACCACACCCAGCTTGAGGTGTTTTTCAGAACCATTTGCGAAGGTGAGAAAACAAGAATTTACCGGCAGCTGTGGGTCCAAGGCGTCATCTGTTATCTCTCTGAGGATTGTCATGTTAAAGGACTTTTTTGGCAGGTGGCATTTTCACTGCACCTTGCTGTTCCTCAGTTTCCCCCAGGTGCTCCTGTGTGTGCTTTGGTCCTTCCCTTTTGTGGGGGAAGGCCTGCCCTTCCCAGGAGGCGCAGGCCTAGCAGGTCCTTGTGGGTGTCCAGGTGGAGACCCACAGGCCTGCAGACCCAGCTGTGTGTTACACGCGTGCACCACCATGCCCAGCTTATGTTTGTAATTTTAGTAAATACGAGGTTTCACCATGTTGGCCAGGCTGGTCTCAAACTCCTGACCTCAGGTGATCCAGGTTTCCTGGCGACTGGCCTGCTTCTTTCTTGGGAACCCCAAAAGGAGGCTTTTTTTCTCAGGCAGTTCAGCATCTCCCAAGAAGGCCCCTGCAGTCCCCTGCTTGGGGTGGGGGTGGGGTCCCTGTCTAGCCGACGGCAGCCTGAGCCAGGTACAAGAAGGGTCCCGGGGCCACAAGTCAGGAGGCATTCCCTCCTCCACCCCTCCCCAAGCCTTAGCCATCCCGTGTCCCTCGGCCATAACCCCTTAGATCCAGTTTCTCCAGAGAAAACCTTGTTTTGTCAGCTTTGGAAGGGTCATTGGGCCTGGCAGGGAAGGGGTGTGGGACCCCCCACAGCAACCTGTGCTCCCAGCCCCACCCCTGCTGTTCATCCATGCCGAGGTCACAGTATTTGTCATCCGAGCCTGTGGGAGGAGGACGGTGTCCTGCTGGTGGGCCTGGGCTGGGCCTCCTGATGTGCCTCAGCCAGTGGAGCATGGGCAGCTGATGAGCGTCCCCTCCCAGCAGGTGCATGAGGAGCTGTGCCCCTTTCCAGCGCAGGTCCACTCTGCCTCAGGGAGGGCTGCTGGCTCCTGGGAGAAAGCGGGAGGGAGGACAGGGTGTGAGACAGCGGCCGAGCATCCGGGCTCGGCGTGTTCCTGCCTGAGGGAACATCCAGGCTGTCTTGTCGCCACAGCAGAGCTCCACTGAGGCTGACAGCTACATCTGCTGAGTCAGTCCGCTGCCTGGGCTTTGGGCACCTCAAAAATCTCTCATCTTGCCGAGCACAGTGGCTCACGCCTGTAATCTCTGCACTTTGGGAGGCTGAGTTGGATGGATCACTTGAGGTCAGGAGTTCAAGACCAGCCTAGGCAATGTGGTGAAATCTCATCTCTATTAAAAGTATAAAAATTATCTAGGCGTGGTGGCACACACCTGTAATCCCAGCTACTGAGGAGGCTGAGGCAGGAGAATCGCTTGAAGCCTGGAGGCGGAGGCTCACCCAGCCTGGGCAACAGAGCGAGACTCCGTCCTCCCCCGAAAAACAAAACAAAAGAAAAAAATCTCTCATCTACTGCTGTCTCCTCCCCAGCTTTTTTTTTTTTTTGGGGGGGTTTTCCCCGTTAGGGGAAGTTTTTACAATTCCCTCCCTGTTGCTGTAGAAGGGCTTGGGAGGGGGAGAGGGCCAAGGAGACACAGACGGGGACTGTTTGGTCTGTGAGGCTTCACTGGCCTCTGCCTGCTGTGCGGCTTCAATCCAAGGCCTTGGGTTTTCTCATGGACAGTGTTGTCGGGTCATCCCTTCCCTTAAGCGGGCTTGTGGGGACAAACTTCCTGAGTCTGGGTGGGTCTGCGAATGCCTAGAATTCCTCTCACGCTTGAAAGATGATGACTGCGTATAGATGTGAAGCCATCACCCGTGCACCCAGTGGTACCTGTCCGCGTGACTCACGTTCCTCTTTCCCTCATAGCCTTCCTCTCTCCCCCCCTCCCTTCCTTCCCTCCCTCCTACTTTAGTTTCCTGACATGAACCTGGTGGCTTAGGACAAAAGACACTTATTACTCTCACAGTTCTGGAGGCTGGAAGTCCAGAAGTTGGGGTGCTGGCAGGATGTGCTCTTCCGAAGCCTCCAGGGCAGGGCCAGTGCATGCCCTTCTCCTCGCTCAGGCACCTGCCAGCAGTCCCCGGGGGTCCTCGGCCTGTCACTGCATTGCTCCAACATCTCCCTCTCCCACCACATGGCCTCCTCCCAGCGTGTCTGTCCAAATCTCCCTCTCTGTATAAGGACACAGTCACTGGTCATGGGAGCCATCCTAACGCAGGGTGACCGTCTATTAGCCTGATCACATCTGCAAGGACTATCTCCAAGTCAAGCCACACTCCCAGCTGCTGGGGGCAGGACTTGAACATATTTTTTGTGGGGACATAATTCCCTTCTCAGTTTTAAAGATTTATGTTTATCGGCTGGGCACGATGACTCACGCCTGTAATCCCAGCACTTTTGGAGGCTGAGGTGGGCGGGTCATCAGATGAGGAGTTTGAGACCAGCCTGGCCAACATGGTGAAACCCTGTCTCTATTAAAAGTACAAAAATTAGCTGGGTGTGGTGGCAGGTGCCTGTAATCCCAACTACTCGGGCGGCTGAGGCAGGAGAATCACTTGAACCTGGGAGGCGGAGGTTGCAGTGAGCCGAGATGGTGCCCCCAGTCGTCTCTGGATGTGTGTCCTGGAGTGAGATGAGGCTGCTCATAAACCACCCTGGGCCTCCCAGCGCCTGGGCCAAGGGTGATTCTCTGAGCCAGTCACCCAGGCACGGGCCTCGGATCTGGGGGTCAGTCTCCAGGCTGTGGCCACTTCTGCAGAGGAAGAGAGGGGACCGGAAGGCCGCTGGCTCCATCCTGAGGTCGGTGACCCTCCCTGGGTGAAGCAAGGTCAGGACCCTACCATTTAAAGTCAGTCTAGGCTGATGGGTTTGACCAACCAGAGGCAGCCTAAGTGCACTCTCTGGAGGGGGAAGTGGTGACTCAGGATCCAACCCGGACAAAGTGAAGTTCACAGCAGTGCAAGGTGGGTGGGAGCAGCCCCGGCCCGCACCAGCTCACCTGGATCGAGTCCCAGCATCCCTGGGGTCTCCTGTCTGTACCGAGGGGCACCCACTCAGAACCTCTGGGGCTGCACCCCTTGGCTCTCACCAGCTTTCTTGGGGCCCTGCCCCTCATTCTATCCTGCAGACCACCTGGTCCCTTCTTGCCTTGCCCAGGGAGCAAGTCCTACCAATAAGCCTAGCAAGACGTGGAGCAAGTTCAGTTCCAGTTCCTGCTGAGCTCTGACGTAACGCCTTCGTTCAGCGCTTGGTTTTTCAGCCTCATCTCTGCAGTGGGGCTCGAACCCTGTCCTCCTGCGGGGCATTGGTCCTCACCAGCCAAGACTGGACCCCAGGCCACTCTTGCCTCCTTCCAGACACAGAGCACAGCGATCTCAGCCTGCTACTTTGCTTTCCTCATGCTCAGCCATGGCCTTTGGGACCCCTGGGTGGACAGAGCACAGAGTCCAGCAGTGCCTTCTTTCCGTTTTATCCTTCATTGATGTGGGTGCAGCAGGAAGAATCCCCTGTGAATTCAGTCATCTGGGCTGAGATTAACGAATAGGAGTTTGCGCTGGGTGGGCTGGTGCTCTTGGCCGGGTGCTGGGGAGGGATTCCCATCTTCTGCCCTGTTGTTGCTGGAACTGGATGCAAAGGTGGCACCTTCTAAATGAGGTCAGAATGCCTGAAAAGTCAGGGTGTGATGCAGAAAAGGAAAGCAAGGACTGAGAGAGGCAAGCATACTCCAGCAATAGCACTGCAGCCTGAGGGACCCTCCCTTCTCCAGGGGCTTAGAAACACTCTGGTGGGGGGACGTCACCCTGGGCCAGCTCTTGAGGGCTGAAGGTACACAGGGAGCCCCTGCAGCTGGCATGGACTCCTTGGTGAGGCGAGTGGAGTGAGTAGCCACTCCCTGACTGGCAGCAAGAGGGAGAGGTGGCAGGGGCTGGGTGGGGCCTGCAGACATCCCTGGTGGCTTCTGGTGGCTGTGGGGACCACACAAAGGGCAGCCACTAAGCTACCAACTGGTGAGGGCAGTGGGCTGAGAAAAGCCAGGTCTGGAGTAGTCCTGGGGAAGTCCTGGCCCTCATCCAGCTCCCAGGCCTGAGTCACTCCAGGATCTGGGACCCTGTGCTGAGGAAGAGGGTAGGTGACCGGGAGGAAAAGCCTGCCCCTAGACCCAGAAATGAGAACCCCAGGCCTGCCCCAAGACCTCTGGCTGGTGTTCCTTGCGTTGTGGGGGAGTGATTTGTCCTCCCTACGATGGGGTCTGCACTCCTGGCTGCCATACCCCTCAGCCACAGCCTCCTGGGACTCCTGGAGGGACAGTGAGCGAGGGGTTGGGGAGCTGATGCCGGCCTAGCAGCTGCTAAGCAGGCAGACCGGCCAGACCCATCGGAGGCTCCGTCGCCGATGGCAGGAGTCACACCTTGTCTGCCGCAGGGTAAGGTCCTCGTCTGTGAGTCCTGCAGGTAGATGCACAGCCCAGGGCAGGGGCGGGGCTGCTGCCACCCCGAGGCCATGCCCGTCTGACTCAGGGGTTTGTACTGGAGGGGCGGCTTGCCCCCGTCATGGTGCTCCGGTGGGACTGAGGCTGAGCTGGCTTCGGTGTGGTGGGTCAGCCGGCCCTGGGCCCTCAGCTCCCTGGCGGCGACACAGCCCTGCTTGTTGTCTCCACATCTCTTTCCTCAGTTTTCCTGGCCCCTTATTGGAGGGTGGTGCCCACCCCTCCTAGGGCTGTGCCCTCCAGCCCCTCCCCCAGGCCAAGCCACAGCTTCTGCAGGAGAGGGGGCTGGGGGCCTGGTGGGGCGTCCTTAGATACCTTGTGGTATGGGACTTTCCTGGACGATACGCCACCATCTTGCCACTGTACCCCAACCTGAGGGAGTGTTCAGTCTAATAAAGACCACCTGGGCTGGCGAGAGAGGAGGTGGGCTCCACAAGCCTTGCCCCCTGCTGCCAAGCCCAGGAGAAAGGTGCTGAGGAATGGGTGAGGCGTGCGGGGGAGGTGGCGCAGGGAGCCATCTGCAAGGTCTAGTCTGTGGTCATCACTGACCGGAGGCTTGGCATCCTCCAGGGCTCGATTGCAGGGGCAAGAAGAGACTCAAGAGACAAGGAAACAGATCTTAGGGCAGACCTCACTGGGGCGGAAATGTGAACACGTGGTATGCAGCTGCACATGGGAAATCACATGTCCACCTGTGAAATCTGGACAATCCTTATGAGACAGTGTTTAGGAATTATTGTTAATTTTAAATATTTCATTTTAAAACTAAACAGGGCCAGGTGCGGTGGGTTACGCCTGTAATCCCAATATTTTGGGAGGCCGAGGAGGGCTGATCATTTGAGATCAGGAGTTTGAGAACAGCCTGGCCAACATGGTGAGACTTCATCTCTACTAAAAATACGAAAATTAGCGAGTGTGGTGGCCCGTGCCTGTAATCCCAGCTGCTCAGGAGGCTGAGGCAGGAGAATTGCTTGAATCCAGGAGACAGAGGCTGCAGTGAGCCAAGATCATGCCACTGCACTCCAGCCTGGGCAACAGAGTGAGACTCTGTCTCAAAAAATAAATAAATAAATAAAATAAAGCAAACATACAGCGGAACTGACTGTTTTGGTGTTGAGTTCTGGAAACGTTCCTGCCTGTATGGATGTGTGCGATGCTCCCCTAGCACACACACCATCCACATGGACAGTGGTCCCATCACCCCGGAAGCCCCTCATGGCGCTCCTCCGCAGGACCAGCCTTCCCAAGCCCTGGAAACCGCCGGTTACTTCTCCATGGCCTGTGTCCTTTTGACAACATGGGACCGATGGAATAATAGCCAGGGGCGGTGGCTAGAGCCTGTAATCCCAGCCTCTCTGGAGGCTTAGGCGGGAGGATCACTTTAGGCCAGGAGTTGGAGACCAGCCTGGCAACAGAGTGAGACCCTCTCTCAAAAAAATAAGAATACATAATAGTAAATAAATGGAACCCTACAGTATGTAGTGTTTGAGGCTGGCCTCTTTCTCTCAAACGTGCCGCCAAGGCTCACCCTTTCTGCTCGGGAACGGGATCTGCTCCACGCATGTCCTGCAGCCTGTCCACCGCTCACTTCATCAGGTCTTGGAGGGCGTCTTTGTCATTTCCAGGGCTTGGCTACCACAAGCAGGCATGCTCTAGACATTCACGGACAGGTTTTTGTGTGAGGTTAAACACCCAGGAGTAAGAACGTGCAATATTCAGATTTTAGGTAATGGCCTGGCTGTGGTCCAGAGTGGCCACACTGTCTCACACGGCC